>NC_085138.1:413230533-413530533 GCF_035046485.1 Aedes albopictus
TTCAAGGGAAATCCTTCCAGGATTTCGAGGGAAATCCTTCCAGGATTTCGAGGGAAATCCTTCCAGGATTTCGAGGGAAATCCTTCCAGGATTTCGAGGGAAATCCTTCCAGGATTTCGAGGGAAATCCTTCCAGGATTTCGAGGGAAATCCTTCCAGGATTTCGAGGGAAATCCTTCCAGGATTTCGAGGGAAATCCTTCCAGGATTTCGAGGGAAATCCTTCCAGGATTTCGAGGGAAATCCTTCCAGGATTTCGAGGGAAATCCTTCCAGGATTTCGAGGGAAATCCTTCCAGGATTTCGAGGGAAATCCTTCCAGGATTTCGAGGGAAATCCTTCCAGGATTTCGAGGGAAATCCTTCCAGGATTTCGAGGGAAATCCTTCCAGGTTTTCGAGGGAAATCCTTCTAGGATTTCGAGGGAAATCCTTCCAGGATTTCGAGAGAAATCCTTCCAGGATTTCGATGGAAATCCTTCCAGGATTTTGAGGAAAATCCTTCCAGAATTCCGAGGAAAATCCTTCCAGGCTTTCGAGGGAAATCCTTCCAGGATTTCGAGGGAAATCCTTCCAGGATTTCGAGGGAAATCCTTCCAGGATTTCGAGGGAAATCCTTCCAGGATTTCGAGGGAAATCCTTCCAGGATTTCGAGGGAAATCCTTCCAGGATTTCGAGGGAAATCCTTCCAGGATTTCGAGAGAAATCCTTCCAGGATTTTGAGGGAAATCCTTCCAGGATTTCGAGGGAAATCCTTCCAGGATTTCGAGGGAAATCCTTCCAGGATTTCGAAGGAAATTCTTCCAGAGGGAAATCCTTCCAGGATTTCAAGGGAAATCTTTCCAGGATTTCGAGGGAAATCCTCCAAGGATTTCGGTAGAAAGAAATTCTCCTAAGATATCGGCAGAAATCATTCAAGGATTTCGGCAGAAATCTTCCAACGATTTCAAGGGACATCCTTCCAGAATTTCGAGGGAAATCTTCTCTGATTTTCGAGGGAAATCCTCCAAGGGATTTCAAGAAACGTCCTCTACGGATTTCGGAGGGAATTCTCCATGAATTTTGAATGAAAACCTCAAAATGTATCGAATGAAATACATTGAAGATTCACCCTTGACAATACACCAGTGAGTTTTTGAATTGAAGATAGATGTTTTATGAATTCCTAATCTGTAGATCGCACAATATCATACCCCTAAATATTCATCAACGACACGACTGTCCCAATAATCTTAAAACACCAGGTGTTTGATGTTGTGCTAATCATAGGCAGACTCTTTGAATCACTCGATCTAACTCCGCCCCAAAAAGCAGCACGATCCACTCACAGGATCAGCTGCATGTCGCAATGGAAAACCACCATCACCAGAGCGCACTCTCCACGGGGAGTATTTCAAGGTTAACGCAATTTGATTAACAAATAGCACAGCTGTTCGCACCAGGACGGACACCTTCGGAGCCGGCCGGCCTCTGCCAGCCGAGTGTTATTAACGACGACACGTCTGTCCAGCACTCAGCAGTTCGTCCGGCCCGAGAAAGGTTATCTACTCTGCCTAGAAATTATGCATTCCCCATTGTGTTGGGAGAAAATTGAGTCGAATTGAATTACAATTTCCAATTTCCAGGGAGCTGCCGACTGCCGCCGTCCAAGCAAGCTAATCCGATCGGGCTATTGTGTTGGAATAAATTTCCATTTCGTCTGAAGGCGAGAACCTCCGCGGGCCGAAGCCGTGATTTACCTCGACTCGAGGAGGTTGATTTATCGACGACCACCGGTGTGGTGTGGAACCCGCTCCTGATGCACGGTAGAAGTGTAGGAGGTTGTTCGAATCGATTACGACTGTTTAAATAATGTCAATCGGAGAGTGTCAGACGACGTCTTGAAAGGGGAAAACACGATTCAATCACCTAGAGGAGGTGAGTCCTTTCTATACTACTTTATTTGGTTCAGAACAAGTGTTGCTCAACTGTGCGAAGAAAACGAGTTGAACGAATGAATCTTTGGCCTTTCATAATCTCCAAGCGGTGAGAAATAGAAATTCTAACCAAAAACCTACTGCCGTCCATCTTCGCGCCTTGGTGGAGAAAAATACTGAAATTATAATCCAATTATGCCGAAACGAGTGTGAAAATATATCTTCTGAAGTCGCTGCTCAAAAATAGCCTCTCTGAATCTGAATAACCGTCGCAGCGGATCCCCGTCTGGCTATTTATAAAAATGCGCGACGGTGACCAAGCCGCGACAGCAGACGACAGCCTCTCTCTCTCTACACTCTGACACTGCTACTGCTGCTGCTGGTCGTTGGATGTCGTCTGCCAGTAGCCACGTCTAGAATGCGACCACAGTGAGATAAACAACAAACAGCTGATGTCTGCGATTTGAGACTGCGAAACAACCTGGTAGGCGTTGATATGCACTAAAAAAAGGGGGTCACCGAATGGGTCTCGAACCCGCGTCACTGGCGCTGCATGGAGTGGCGCGTTTGTTATCACATCCATCAAGCCCAAATTTCTTCAAGCTCTCGAGCGCCGCCTTCGAACGCTAATCAAGATCCACTCGAAATCTATAAGTCATCAGACAAAAATCCAATCAACTGACTACCGTTTGCTGGTCGTCAAATACTTCTGACACGACGCCCAAATGACGTTCCTACAGAGCTCATATGATTATTATGTCAACACACAGAAGAAGAACGTGGACAGAGCGCTATGAGAAGGCGCTTCCTCCTCCCACGATTAGATACTACAATCGATTACTACACCACCACCGAACGAGCCAGCAGCGGCGGCGAGTATGCGGACGGACCGATTTCGGTCAGAACGACGACGACGACAGCAACGTCGCCGACGTATCGCAAATCGCCAAAAGTCACGCGACTTGTGGCACAATTGATGGTCAGCTGATTTGGCGCGACCGATGGCGATGGGTCTGTTGACTTGTCTGATTTCGATTTCGGATGATGAGTGGGATTCTTGACACCTTTCACACCACCACCTCCTCATCGTAGTATCACAGACGAAGCTGACATGGGTGTTGTGGCTGATCAATCTCGAAGAGCTATTGATGGTGATCTCCGATGACACTGATATTAGAGCCATGCATTGTTGGCTTACGATGAATGTCGATTCTACTACAATGTGTTAGAAGGACGTTGTACTGTACAAATATGGTAAGATGTACTTTACAAATAATTTTTAGTTCTTTTCCCTTATAAACCATACCAAATTTCCCTAGTTTTCACTCGAAATCCTTTAGAGATTTCCAACAAAACCTTTGAGGAAATACTCTTGAAAACCTCGAGAGATTTCTTTTAAAATCCTTTGAGGAATTCGCTTGAAACCCATGGAAGATTTCCCTCGAAATCCTTGGAGGATTTCCCTCGAAATCCTTGGAAGATTTCCCTCGAAATCCTTGGAGGATTTCCCTCGAAATCCTTAGAGGATTTCCCTCGAAATCCTTGGAGGATTTCCCTCGAAATCCTTGGAGGATTTCCCTCGAAATCCTTGGAGGATTTCCCTCGAAATCCTTGGAGGATTTCCCTCGAAATCCTTGGAGGATTTCCCTCGAAATCCTTGGAGGATTTCCCTCGAAATCCTTGGAGGATTTCCCTCGAAATCCTTGGAGGATTTCCCTCGAAATCCTTGGAGGATTTCCCTCGAAATCCTTGGAGGATTTCCCTCGAAATCCTTGGAGGATTTCCCTCGAAATCCTTGGAGGATTTCCCTCGAAATCCTTGGAAGATTTCCCTCGAAATCCTTGGAGGATTTCCCTCGAAATCCTTGGAGGATTTCCCTCGAAATCCTTGGAGGATTTCCCTCGAAATCCTAGGAGGATTTCCCTCGAAATCCTAGGAGGATTTCCCTCGAAATCCTAGGAGGATTTCCCTCGAAATCCTAGGAGGATTTCCCTCGAAATCCTTGGAGGATTTCCTCGAAATCCTTGGAGGATTTCCCTCGAAATCCTTGAAGGATTTCCCTCGAAATCCTTGGAGAATTTCCCTCGAAATCCTTGGAGAATTTCCCTCGAAATCCTTGGAGAATTTCCCTCGAAATCCTCGGAGGATTTCCCTCGAAATCCTCGGAGGATTTCCTTCGAAATCCTCGGAGGATTTCCTTCGAAATCCTCGGAGGATTTCCTTCGAAATCCTCGGAGGATTTCCTTCGAAATCCTCGGAGGATTTCCTTCGAAATCCTCGGAGGATTTCCTTCAAAATCCTCGGAGGATTTCCTTCGAAATCCTCGGAGGATTTCCTTCGAAATCCTCGGAGGATTTCCTTCGAAATCCTCGGAGGATTTCCTTCGAAACCCTCGGAGGATTTCCTTCGAAATCCTCGGAGGATTTCCTTCGAAATCCTCGGAGGATTTCCTTCGAAATCCTCGGAGGATTTCCTTCGAAATCCTCGGAGGATTTCCTTCGAAATCCTCGGAGGATTTCCTTCGAAATCCTCGGAGGATTTCCTTCGACATCCTCGGAGGATTTCCCTCGAAATCCTTGGAGGATTTTCCTCGAAATCCTTGGAGGATTTCCCTCGAAATCCTTGGAGGATTTCCCTCGAAATCCTTGGAGGATTTCCCTCGAAATCCTTGGAGGATTTCCCTCGAAATCCTTGGAGGATTTCCCTCGAAATCCTCGGAGGATTTCCTTCGAAATCCTCGGAGGATTTCCCTCGAAATCCTTGGAGGATTTCCCTCGAAATCCTTGGAGGATTTCCCTCGAAATCCTTGGAGGATTTCCCTCGAAATCCTTGGAGGATTTCCCTCGAAATCCTTGGAGGATTTCCCTCGAAATCCTTGGAGGATTTCCCTCGAAATCCTTGGAAGATTTCCCTCGAAATCCTTGGAGGATTTCCCTCGAAACCCTTGGAGGATTTCCCTCGAAATCCTTGAAGGATTTCCCTCGAAATCCTTGGAGGATTTCCCTCGAAATCCTTGGAGAATTTCCCTCGAAATCCTTGGAGAATTTCCCTCGAAATCCTTGGAGAATTTCCCTCGAAATCCTTGGAGGATTTCCCTCGAAATCCTTGAAGGATTTTCCTCGAAATCCTTGAAGGATTTCCCTCGAAATCCTTGGAGGATTTCCCTCGAAATCCTCGGAGGATTTCCCTCGAAATCCTCGGAGGATTTCCCTCGAAATCCTCGGAGGATTTCCCTCGAAATCCTCGGAGGATTTCCCTCGAAATCCTCGGAGGATTTCCCTCGAAATCCTCGGAGGATTTCCCTCGAAATCCTCGGAGGATTTCCCTCGAAATCCTCGGAGGATTTCCCTCGAAATCCTCGGAGGATTTCCCTCGAAATCCTCGGAGGATTTCCCTCGAAATCCTCGGAGGATTTCCCTCGAAATCCTCGGAGGATTTCCCTCGAAATCCTCGGAGGATTTCCCTCGAAATCCTCGGAGGATTTCCCTCGAAATCCTCGGAGGATTTCCCTCGAAATCCTCGGAGGATTTCCCTCGAAATCCTCGGAGGATTATCCTCGAAATCCTCGGAGGATTTCCCTCGAAATCCCCGGAGGATTTCCCTCGAAATCCTCGGAGGATTTCCCTCGAAATCCTCGGAGGATTTCCCTCGAAATCCTCGGAGGATTTCCCTTGAAATCCTCGGAGGATTTCCCTCGAAATCCTCGGAGGATTTCCCTCGAAATCCTCGGAGGATTTCCCTCGAAATCCTCGGAGGATTTCCCTCGAAATCCTCGGAGGATTTCCTTCGAAATCCTCGGAGGATTTCCCTCGAAATCCTCGGAGGATTTCCTTCGAAATCCTCGGAGGATTTCCCTCGAAATCCTCGGAGGATTTCCTTCGAAATCCTCGGAGGATTTCCCTCGAAATCCTCGGAGGATTTCCTTCGAAATCCTCGGAGGATTTCCTTCGAAATCCTCGGAGGATTTCCTTCGAAATCCTCGGAGGATTTCCTTCGAAATCCTCGGAGGATTTCCTTCGAAATCCTCGGAGGATTTCCTTCGAAATCCTCGGAGGATTTCCTTCGAAATCCTCGGAGGATTTCCTTCGAAATCCTCGGAGGATTTCCTTCGAAATCCTCGGAGGATTTCCTTCGAAATCCTCGGAGGATTTCCTTCGAAATCCTCGGAGGATTTCCTTCGAAATCCTCGGAGGATTTCCTTCGAAATCCTCGGAGGATTTCCTTCGAAATCCTCGGAGGATTTCCTTCGAAATCCTCGGAGGATTTCCTTCGACATCCTCGGAGAATTTCCTTCGAAATCCTTGGAGGATTTCCCTCGAAATCCTTGGAGGATTTCCCTCGAAATCCTTGGAGGATTTCCCTCGAAATCCTTGGAGGATTTCCCTCGAAATCCTTGGAGGATTTCCCTCGAAATCCTTGGAGGATTTCCCTCGAAATCCTTGGAGGATTTCCCTCGAAATCCTTGGAGGATTTCCCTCGAAATCCTTGGAGGATTTCCCTCGAAATCCTTGGAGGATTTCCCTCGAAATCCTTGGAGGATTTCCCTCGAAATCCTTGGAGGATTTCCCTCGAAATCCTTGGAGGATTTCCCTCGAAATCCATGGAGGATTTCCCTCGAAATCCTTGGAGGATTTCCCTTGAAATTCTTGGAGGATTTCCCTCGAAATCCTTGGAGGATTTCCCTCGAAATCCTTGGAGGATTTCCCTCGAAATCCTTGGAGGATTTCCCTCGAAATCCTTGGAGGATTTCCCTCGAAATTCTTGGAGGATATCCCTCGAAATTCTTGGAGGATTTCCCTCGAAATCCTTGGAGGATTTTCCTCGAAATCCTTGGAGGATTTCTCTCGAAATCTTTGGAGAATTTCTCTCGAAATCTTTGAAGAATTTCTATCGAAATCCTTGGAGAATTCGTCTTGAAATCCTTAGAGGATTTCTCTCAAAATCCTTGGAGGATTTCTCTCAAAATCCTTGGAGGATTTCTCTCGAAATCCTTGGAGGATTTCTCTCGAAATCCTTGGAGGATTTCTCTCGAAATCCTTGGAGGATTTCTCTCGAAATCCTTGGAGGATTTCTCTCGAAATCCTTGGAGGATTTCTCTCGAAATCCTTGGAGGATTTCTCTCGAAATCCTTGGAGGATTTCTCTCGAAATCCTTGGAGGATTTCCCTCGAAATCCTTGGAGGATTTCTCTCGAAATCCTTGGAGGATTTCTCTCGAAATCCTTGGAGGATTTCTCTAGAAATCCTTGGAGGATTTCTCTCGAAATCCTTGGAGGATTTCTCTCGAAATCCTTGGAGGATTTCTCTCGAAATCCTTGGAGGATTTCTCTCGAAATCCTTGGAGGATTTCTCTCGAAATCCTTGGAGGATTTCTCTCGAAATCCTTGGAGGATTTCCCTCGAAATCCTTGGAGGATTTCTCTCGAAATCCTTGGAGGATTTCTCTCGAATCCTCATTGGAGGATTTCCCTCGAAATCATTGGAGGATTTCCCACGAAGTTCTTGGAGGATATCTCTCGAAATCCTTAGAGGATTTCCCACGAAATCCTTGGATGATTTCCCACGAAGTTCTTGGAGGATTTCCCAAGATCCTCCATGGATTTCTAGAGGAATTCTCCAAGGACTTGAAGAGGAGTCCTGTCGAGGGAAATGCTCCAAAAATTTCAAAGGAAATCCTCCAATGATTTCGAGGAAAATCCTCTAAGGAATTCGAGAGCAATATTCCAGGGACTCTTAGAAGTCTTTCAAGGATTTCGAGGGAAATCCTTCATAGATGTCGAGGGAAATATTTCAAGAATTTCGAAGAATATCCTTTAAGGATTTCTCGGCAAATTCTTCAATAATTTGCAGGGAAATTCTCAGAGAATTTGCAGCGAAATCCTGGGAGGATTTCGAAGAAAACACTCCAAAGATTTCAAGGGAAGTGTTCCAAGAATTCCAGGGGAAATATTCCAATGATTTCAAAGGCAATGCTTCAAGATTTTCGAAGAAAATCCTCCAAGGATTTCTGTTGTTTTATGAACAATTACCCCTACTGTGAAAGAAGTTATTATACCTCCATCCTACAGAGTATCTCCTCCTTAGCACACCTCTGCACTAGGCTGCTCCACTCACCCCCGATCCATGGCCTGAACTGGATCGCATTGAGTCGAGCGGAGCAAACAAACAACCGCACATTTCACACGCCACGCATATGTCATTTTATTGTTACACATAGCTGATCTTTTTCACTCCCCGCCACGTCGGTCCCCTTTTACCACCACCATCACCACCACCACCACCACCATTCCGCCGATGCTTATCAACCCGATGAAATAGGCATCGTCATCGTGCGTTCGGTTCGTCCATTTCTCCGTTCAGTTGGTTGAGTTATGAATACACATATCGAAGTTGTTGTCGTCGTCGCCACATTCGAACGTTTCGAAATTGCTTCATCCGTACGTACAACTAGGGGAGAGCATTCCCGTCTTTGGTGCGACTCGTTTGCTTTCCCAGTTGGGAACCCGATTAGAAATTGGGTTTCTTAGGATCACTGGGTGGACGATACAGTTGAGGGTTGTTGACGAAAAGTTTTCTAACGGAATCCGGATAATAAAATAATATGTTTTTAACTGAGTAGATCTCCTTTTATCTATGACATTTCTTCATCAAAATCTGGATCATAGGGGGAATGGTAATTTTATCTTCAACAAGTCTTAATTGGCTGAGTATCATTCCAGTAATATTCCGTTTATAGTAACTTTATAGTAACTTCAAATGCGTTCCAAGCGAAGTTCTACATTTTACAACGATTCTCAATACTGTTGTACTACCATTCCTGGAATCTTCCGTCAATAGTTACTTTCTAAAAGTCCATCATTTGAAGACTTCAAGCCAATTATTCAGAAGGCACTTTTTTCGCGGGTCTCCATCAAAGAAGGCCGGGACTCCAAATGCCGAGAGCAAGTCAGAAAGAGACAAGTCGTGCGTTTGTTTGTGCGTTGGACGGCCGGCTTCCGGTCGAACTGCCTCTCCCTCAGCTCCCTCCATCTGCTATTCCACACGGAGTTCGCGCCTTTCTAGATGTGTAACTTCCCCCCGCTGCTGGCTGCCTCCGGTCCTCCGGCCCTGGTATGCACACGCGTGCACGTCATGCCAACCGAATATCATCAGCCCACCGAACGCACATTTTGTGCGTGTACCTATCGTCATAGTCGTCGCCAGCCAGCGTCCGCGCCCTTCCATCGCAGTATTGTCGTTCCTCGCCATAAAGCTTGCGCGCGCGTCCCTTCGCTCTTGGTCGGTGGAGAGAGATATGGCGAACTAACAGCAGCTACCGCCGCCTAATATGCGCTTTGTGTAATGGGTTTATTGTTATTGTTATCGACCGAACTCGAAGTGACGGCGCTGATGGCGATGGCGATTAGTCACGAATCGGGAACAGTGAAGTGTTTTGGTAAATGAAGTGTTTTGCGGTTGATTTCCTTTTCTTTTCGGCGCGGGGGATTACGTGTCATCTGGAGCGCGGGGTCTCGCCGAAGAGCTTAATTTTGAACGAACGATACTGGCAATTAGGGCCGTAAAGTAGTGATGGTTCAAATGTATAACGGGCTTTAACCGGAATCTGGACGAAACTTCTTGTCCTAATCTGGACAAAGTTCTCATTTAAGATCTGGACAACGTTCCCGATCAAAATCCGGACGATAAAACGATATGTTTTGAACGTCCTCTAATGAATAATGACATCACTGCATTTATCAGACACCTTGGTTCATAGAGTGAATTTTAAATATATCTTCAGAAAAATAATGAATCATTTCCAATAGCATCAACTTAATCAAAGTTATGTTCCAGTACTATTCCGCTAATGATAACTGTACAGCTTTGCGTTACCTTGCAATTCTATAATTGTACTATGTAAGAATCATAAATTCGTTTCTCATAATGATTGCATCGTTATAGCTACTATTCCAGTAATCTTCCGACAATAGTTACTGTTATGGGCAGTATGTCATAATCAAGTCTGGCAAAGACAAGCATGTAATGAAATAGTTATTCAAACCTAATTCAATGACATTACCCTGCAAAATCACTTCGAATGCTTGAAAGATTGCCCTCGGCATTTTTGGAGGATTTTCCTCGAAATCCTTGAAGAATTTCCCTCGAATTCTTTGAAGGATTTCCCTAGAAAACCTTGTCCCTCGAAATTCTTTATTTACTTCGAAATCCTTGAAGAATTTCCCCAGAAATGTTTAGAGGTTTCCCTCGAAGTCCTTGCAAGATTTCTTTAAAAATCCTTTGAGGATTTGCCTCGAAATTCTTGGGAAGATTTCCCTCAAAATCCTTGGGTGATTTCAATCGAAAGCCTTGGAGGATTTCCTTCGAAATCCTGATAGGTTTTTCTTCGAATTCCTTATGAGATTACCCCCGAAATCCATGGAAGATGTCCCACGAAATCCTTGGAAAAAAGGTATAACAGTTTTGCAAACATAACCATATCAGTTATATTCCTTTTAATGTAACTGTTAAACTTTGCGTCATATTGCCGCTCAATGATTGTAACACGATACAGACCTAAATCGGCACTTTTAAAATAATTCTCAATTCAATTAAAATACCATTCCAGCCATCTTCCACCTATGGTAACTACTCAAAGTCGTATCTTCCCACCTTGCAATGACTGTCAAACGATTAAATAGTATTTCACCAGTTCCAAAATGACATCATTTTAAAGTACCGCAGTAATTTGTTGCATACCACAATGTTTCCCGGTACAAATTGGGCAGGTCCATTTACTACATGCTGAGTCGTATTCACCGTCGGATACGATTCAGCCTAAAGTACATTTAAGGTACTATCGTCATGGCGGCGACGACGACAACAACGCCAACGATGATGGATGGACAATATTCACACCATGCCGCGCCGTCGCTCGACCGGAGCCCGTCCCGTCGAGGTCATCCAACCTAACCTAAATTGCTTATCTTTCCGTTGTCGTCCCTACCTCGCTGCCTGCTCTCCATCCGGAGCGGGCTAGCGTAGGTGTAGTCGTAGTCGTTGTCTTTGCCGGTCGATCTGAATCAAAACAAATCAACAGGTTAACGCTTCTCTCGTAAAAGTCGGCCGCCTCTGCAACCGTAGTCGTCTTTGGAGGTGGCGGATCAACCAACAACCGGGGGAACCATATCCGAACAACCGGAGAACTGAATGAATGAATCGAGCCAAGTCGGGCCAAGCCAAGCCGCCCGCCGCCACCACCGGCTTGGGTTGATGAATGGATGTGTAAAATCTACGGATCTACGTTGCTGCAATTGTCATTCATAAGCGCGCGCGGATGCCTTAATTGGGAGCGCGCGGAATCTACACCACGGTGGTGGAGTCGGTTCTTTTCGCGGGTGGATTGATGTTTTTTGCTTATAGTAAGGTGTACACTGAGGAAAATTCTCGCTTCCGTATCACAAGAAATCTCGAGCAGATTTTTTTCATATTTAATTAGGTTTTTAAGAAAATTATTTTTTATGTGTCCTCTCATATTAGAACATTCCTATAAACCCCCATCCAACTTCTACATGAAAATTTCACTCAGTGCATCGAAAACTGATGATGGCTAGCAGCAGGCAGGCAGCATACATTTATAGTAACGATTTTCCACGTCTAGAAACCGTCACCGACGACGACGGCGATGGGTTTCGACGATGGCGTCATCGTTGTCAAATCACCCACGCGCGCGCCCGGTCACCACCAACTGTGCGAATAATTGCTGACGCCACTGCCGCCTACCAACGCAAACGCAAACGCAACGCAATGTAGAAACGAATGAACCAACTGTCACGCCGCTGCTGCTACTGCACATCAAGTGAGATCACTTGCCATTTCCTTCCTGCTTCAATTACGGTTGTTGTTACACTCTGGTCTTTGCTCTACAAAGACTTTGGAACAAGGCGGGATTTCATCACTATAAATGATACGGTAGAGAAAAGACGCCAGAAGAAGCTCAGTGTATAGAATTCGGCGAAAATAGGTTGGCGACATCCTTCTTTTTTTCGCTAACTGCAAAAACGTACTAACTCCGATCTCTCCCATAATGATTGAATTTATGATCTATAACCATAAGAGTTATTGTTGGATGATAAGGTCATAGGTTAGAAACACGTTCTCTGAATCTGTCATGAAGGTAAAATGCTAAACTTATCTTCTGAAAAACAATTCATGTAATTCAACCGCAAAATGGCTCCATCGAGTGTTCTATCACATAACCATTTGCCCTATATTACACTTACGGTAACCGCTACAAAAGTTCAGCCTATTGGACGCAGTGGCTTAATTTTTGGGAGAAAAAAAAAACGCCACAAGGAATCCAGTGGAATGCTAACGAGGATTCAAACGGAATCCCGACGTAGATTCCAACAGAATTAAGGATTTAGCAGAATGCTGATGAGGATTCCAGAGGCATCCTGATGAGGATTTTGGAGGAAATCCTCCAAAGATTTCAGAGGAAATCCTCTAAGGAGATCGGAGGAAATCCTCCAGTGAGTTCGAAGTAAATTCTTCCCAAATTTCGAAGAAAATCCTCCACGGATTTCGAAGGAAAACCTCGCAGGATTTCGAAGGAAATCCTCGCAGGATTTCGAGGGAAATCCTCGCAGGATTTCGAGGGAAATCCTCGCAGGATTTCGAGGGAAATCCTCGCAGGATTTCGAGGGAAATCCTCGCAGGATTTCGAGGGAAATCCTCGCAGGATTTCGAGGGAAATCCTCGCAGGATTTCGAGGGAAATCCTCGCAGGATTTCGAGGGAAATCCTCGCAGGATTTCGAGGGAAATCCTCGCAGGATTTCGAGGGGAATCCTCGCAGGATTTTGAGGGGAATCCTCGCAGGATTTCGAAGGAAATCCTCCAAGGATTTCGAAGGAAATCCTCCAAGGATTTCGAAGGAAATCCTCCAAGGATTTCGAAGGAAATCCTCCAAGGATTTCGAAGGAAATTCTCCAAGGATTTCGAAGGAAATCCTCCAAGGATTTCGAAGGAAATCCTCCAAGGATTTCGAAGGAAATCCTCCAAGGATTTCGAAGGAAATCCTCCAAGGATTTCGAAGGAAATCCTCCAAGGATTTCGAAGGAAATCCTCCAAGGATTTCGAAGGAAATCCTCCATGGATTTCGAAGGAAATCCTCCAAGGATTTCGAAGGAAATCCTCCAAGGATTTCGAAGGAAATCCTCCAAGGATTTCGAAGGAAATCCTCCAAGGATTTCGAAGGAAATCCTCCAAGGATTTCGAAGGAAATCCTCCAAGGATTTCGAAGGAAATCCTCCAAGGATTTCGAAGGAAATTCTCCAAGGATTTCGAAGGAAATCCTCCAAGGATTTCGAAGGAAATCCTCCAAGGATTTCGAAGGAAATCTTCCAAGGATTTCGAAGGAAATCCTCCAAGGATTTCGAAGGAAATCCTCCAAGGATTTCGAAGGAAATTCTCCAAGGATTTCGAAGGAAACCCTTCCAGGATTTCGAAGGAAATCCTTCCAGGATTTCGAAGGAAATCCTTCCGGGATTTCGAAGGAAATCCTTCCGGGATTTCGAAGGAAATCCTTCCGGGATTTCGAAGGAAATCCTTCCGGGATTTCGAAGGAAATCCTTCCGGGATTTCGAAGGAAATCCTTCCGGGATTTCGAAGGAAATCCTTCCGGGATTTCGAAGGAAATCCTTCCGGGATTTCGAAGGAAATCCTTCCGGGATTTCGAAGGAAATCCTTCCGGGATTTCGAAGGAAATCCTTCCGGGATTTCGAAGGAAATCCTTCCGGGATTTCGAAGGAAATCCTTCCGGGATTTCGAAGGAAATCCTTCCGGGATTTCGAAGGAAATCCTTCCGGGATTTCGAAGGAAATCCTTCCGGGATTTCGAAGGAAATCCTTCCGGGATTTCGAAGGAAATCCTTCCGGGATTTCGAAGGAAATCCTTCCGGGATTTCGAAGGAAATCCTTCCGGGATTTCGAAGGAAATCCTTCCGGGATTTCGAAGGAAATCCTTCCGGGATTTCGAAGGAAATCCTTCCGGGATTTCGAAGGAAATCCTTCCGGGATTTCGAAGGAAATCCTTCCGGGATTTCGAAGGAAATCCTTCCGGGATTTCGAAGGAAATCCTTCCGGGATTTCGAAGGAAATCCTTCCGGGATTTCGAAGGAAATCCTTCCGGGATTTCGAAGGAAATCCTTCCGGGATTTCGAAGGAAATCCTTCCGGGATTTCGAAGGAAATCCTTCCGGGATTTCGAAGGAAATCCTTCCGGGATTTCGAAGGAAATCCTTCCGGGATTTCGAAGGAAATCCTTCCGGGATTTCGAAGGAAATCCTTCCGGGATTTCGAAGGAAATCCTTCCGGGATTTCGAAGGAAATCCTTCCGGGATTTCGAAGGAAATCCTTCCAGGAGTTCGAAGGAAATCCTTCCGGGATTTCGAAGGAAATCCTTCCGGGAGTTCGAAGGAAATCCTTCCGGGATTTCGAAGGAAATCCTTCCGGGATTTCGAAGGAAATCCTTCCGGGATTTCGAAGGAAATCCTTCCGGGATTTCGAAGGAAATCCTTCCGGGATTTCGAAGGAAATCCTTCCGGGATTTCGAAGGAAATCCTTCCGGGATTTCGAAGGAAATCCTTCCGGGATTTCGAAGGAAATCCTTCCGGGATTTCGAAGGAAATCCTTCCGGGATTTCGAAGGAAATCCTTCCGGGATTTCGAAGGAAATCCTTCCGGGATTTCGAAGGAAATCCTTCCGGGATTTCGAAAGAAATCCTTCCGGGATTTCGAAGGAAATCCTTCCGGGATTTCGAAGGAAATCCTTCCGGGATTTCGAAGGAAATCCTTCCGGGATTTCGAAGGAAATCCTTCCGGGATTTCGAAGGAAATCCTTCCGGGATTTCGAAGGAAATCCTTCCGGGATTTCGAAGGAAATCCTTCCGGGATTTCGAAGGAAATCCTTCCGGGATTTCGAAGGAAATCCTTCCGGGATTTCGAAGGAAATCCTTCCGGGATTTCGAAGGAAATCCTTCCGGGATTTCGAAGGAAATCCTTCCGGGATTTCGAAGGAAATCCTTCCGGGATTTCGAAGGAAATCCTTCCGAGATTTCGAAGGAAATCCTTCCGGGATTTCGAAGGAAATCCTTCCGGGATTTCGAAGGAAATCCTTCCGGGATTTCGAAGGAAATCCTTCCGGGATTTCGAAGGAAATCCTTCCAGGATTCCGAAGGAAATCCTTCCGGGATTTCAAAGGAAATCCTTCCGGGATTTCGAAGGAAATCCTTCCGGGATTTCGAAGGAAATCCTTCCGGGATTTCGAAGGAAATCCTTCCGGGATTTCGAAGAAAATCCTTCCGGGATTTCGAAGGAAATCCTTCCGGGATTTCGAAGGAAATCCTTCCGGGATTTCGAAGGAAATCCTTCCGGGATTTCGAAGGAAATCCTTCCGGGATTTCGAAGGAAATCCTTCCGGGATTTCGAAGGAAATCCTTCCGGGATTTCGAAGGAAATCCTTCCGGGATTTCGAAGGAAATCCTTCCGGGATTTCGAAGGAAATCCTTCCGGGATTTCGAAGGAAATCCTTCCGGGATTTCGAAGGAAATCCTTCCGGGATTTCGAAGGAAATCCTTCCGGGATTTCGAAGGAAATCCTTCCGGGATTTCGAAGGAAATCCTTCCGGGATTTCGAAGGAAATCCTTCCAGGATTTCGAAGGAAATCCTTCCAGGATTTCGAAGGAAATCCTTCCGGGATTTCGAAGGAAATCCTTCCAGGATTTCGAAGGAAATCCTTCCAGGATTTCGAAGGAAATCCTTCCAGGATTTCGAAGGAAATCCTTCCAGGATTTCGAAGGAAATCCTTCCAGGATTTCGAAGGAAATCCTTCCAGGATTTCGAAGCAAATCCTTCCAGGATTTCGAAGGAAATCCTTCCAGGATTTCGAAGGAAATCCTTCCAGGATTTCGAAGGAAATCCTTCCAGGATTTCGAAGGAAATCCTTCCAGGATTTCGAAGGAAATCCTTCCAGGATTTCGAAGGAAATCCTTCCAGGATTTCGAAGGAAATCCTTCCAGGATTTCGAAGGAAATCCTTCCAGGATTTCGAAGGAAATCCTTCCAGGATTTCGAAGGAAATCCTTCCAGGATTTCGAAGGAAATCCTTCCAGGATTTCGAAGGAAATCCTTCCAGGATTTCGAAGGAAATCCTTCCAGGATTTCGAAGGAAATCCTTCCAGGATTTCGAAGGAAATCCTTCCAGGATTTCGAAGCAAATCCTTCGAGGGTTCCGAAGCAAATCTTTCCAGGATTTCGAAGCAAATCCTTCCAGGATTTCGAAGCAAATCCTTCCAGGATTTCGAAGCAAATCCTTCCAGGATTTCGAAGCAAATCCTCCGAGGATTTCGAAGCAAATCCTTCCAGGATTTCGAAGCAAATCCTTCCAGGATTTCGAAGTAATTCCTTCCAGGATTTCGAAGCAACTCCTTCCAGGATTTCGAAGCAAATCCTTCCAGGATTTCGAAGGAAATCCTTCCAGGATTTCGAGGATTCCAACGGAATCCTTACGAGCATTCCAAAGGAATCCTGACAATGATTCTAACGAAATTCTAACGAGGGTTCTAACGGAAACCTAACGAGGATTTTAACGGAATCTTGACGAGGATTCCAACGGAATCCTGACGAGAATTTCAAAGGAATCCTGACAGTGATTCTAACGAAATTCTAACGAGGATTCTAAAGGAAACCTAACGAGGATTTTAACGGAATCCTAACGAGGATTCCATCGGAATCCTGACGAGGATTACATCGTAGTATTGACGAGGATTCCATCGTTATTTTGACGAGGATTCCATCGGAATTCTGACGAGGATTTCATCGGAGTCTTGATTAGGATTGAATCTTGATAAGGGTTGAATCTTGATAAAGATTTTAATAAAATCCTGACGAGGATTCAACGAAATCCTGATGAGGATTTTAACGAAATTTGGGGAGAACTTTAACGAAACCCTGCGGAGCACGCTAAGAAGGACACCAAGAGAATCCTGTTAATACAACGAAACATTGACGAGTATTTCTTCTGTATAGTGGCAAGATACGCAAATTAAGGAGCTAACTATAACCGGTATGGTTGACTTACGTTCCATTAGTAAGACAATCAAAACGAGTTGGGTTTAGTCAAGACTCGTGTCTTAGTTTAGTTACAAGCTCTTGTGATCAGAAATACAGGTATGTTCCGTTTTTGTCACTATCCGTTTTAATCACTATCCGTTTTTGTCACTATCCGATTTCGTCAACATTTCATTCCGTTTTTGTCAACACTAAATTTTTTGTCAAATTTGTTCCCTCGATCACGAGTTATTTAAAGTTTAACATTAATCTTGAGGCAATGCACCGATGAATGAAATTGAAACAACTACCAATGATGACATAGAAGACGTATACGCCACAGTAGCTTTCAACACATTTCAAAATCAGCTATAAATAATGATAATTCATGCTTTCTCTCAAGCATAATTTTACTTCTTATTTGAAAATGAGAAAAATTAAACCAATTAAAGCTTCCTTCTGAAGATCTTTCTTCTCATTTCTTCTTCTTCTTATTATTCTTCTTCTTCTGGAACTGGACTGCCACTTCAAGTGTTCTTCGAGAACTTAAACAGTTTAGGGCTTTCTTTGCGTGTCCTTGCCTGAATATTTACACTACAATGTTTTTTACAAGACTTTTTTTTAGTAAAATAAATTTCACGTGATTTTGTACACGTTTTCTTTAGGGACGAACCAGCCAAGGGCTGAAAGTCTCTTAAATGAAGACAAATCAATCAATCAACGTTTTCTTGAAATTATGCGATGTGTTGAATTCTTCTCTCCTGGTCGCTATTTCTTTCCGACGGGGCTCAAACTTCTACCAGAGATCTCTCTTGTCATCCTTGATACTCTGTCCAAATTTTCCAGATCAAAACAGCTATATCTATTAGCCTAACAGGAGATTACTATAGAATTTTATCCGAGATTTCATCTTTCGTTTGCTCCAAAAATGCAATTTTGATTTTCTTCAGTAATTCCTACTAGCGATTCTTGTATTCCTCCAGATTCTTCAATGGATTTCTTCTGAGAAATCGTCAGGAAATAATTCAGAAGCTCCTTTAAGTTAAGTAGGAGTTAAATCTTTCAGAAATAAGTTTCTCAAAGAAGCAGGAGTCTATGTAGGATCTTGGAAACCATTTCTCCAGCAACTCCTGAAGGATTCCAAGAATAAACAAATTCCCAAAAATTCCTACAGAAATCCCTTTAATTCTGGAAGTATCCCTCAAGGAACAATTGGATGATTTCTTGAAAGAATTTATACAGGATTCCTAGAAGGAATTTCTCAAGGATTCCCACAAGGAACTTCTGATGGATCCTCAGGAATAACTCCCCGGAGATTTCTATACAGAACATCATCCCTGAAGAAACTTCTGGGGATTTTGGGTAAGAACTCCTGGAAGATTACTAGACTAAACATCTGGGAGATTTCCAGAAAACGCAGTAAAAAATCGGGGATAATTATTTTTGCAATATTATTTTTATTAACCAGTTTTTCAGCCCAAGACTGGTTCATCTAGTAATCATGAGGAAATAACAAAGATGAAAGATAGAATCGTATTGGAAAATCTCTGAAAGTTCCAGTAGGTGTAAGTGTTTCTACTGTGCATAAATACCAATACAAAGTCAAAAAATATCATAAGAAAATCTTTAAAGAATCCAAGACAGAACTTCTGATGAAATTCTAGAAAAAAACTGTTGAAGGAATCCCAGAAAGAACCCCTGGAGAAATATCAGGAAAAAACCTGGAAGGATTTTAGAAAGCAGTCTTGGAAGAATTCCCGTAGGAAATTTTGAAGAAACGGAGAAACTCCTGAACTAGGACCTAGTTGGCCTAGGTCCTAGTTCAGGAGTTTCTCCGTTTCTTCTCCCAGAATGATTTTCTTAGCCCACCTTGTGCATTAGGGCCATTCCAGACCCAAATCGTACACAACGTCAGCGAGCTGTTCCCAACATGATGCAAAAGTATGGTTAATAAATTCCAATTCCTGGTGGAATATTTGAAGGGATCCCCAAAGAAACTCCAGGAGAAATTTAAAAAGAGACATCTAGGTTGAACCGAGAAGAAATTTCTGAAGAAATCATAAGAGGCAGAACCTCTTTTCTCTTAAAATTCTTAGGGGCCGTCCATAAATGACGTAGCATTTTAGGAGAGAGGGGGGAGCCTCTGCTTATGCTACGAACCATGTTTTAGGTATGGGAAAATAGGCTACGAGGGGGAGCGGGTGTCAAGAATCGTCTAAAATATGCTACGTCATTTATGGACAACATTTATCGAATTCCTAAAGATAAACAAGCGGCATGGTACAAGGTAACCTACAAGAATTTTGGAGGAACTTCTTGGAGAATCCAATATTCTGGAGAAAATACAAGTGATTGCTTAGAAAATTTCCTGAAGATTTTCTAAAAGTATCCTAGTGAATCCTAAAAGTATCCTAGTGAAGCGAATTAAACACGGTAGGCTGCGGTGGGCTGAGCACGTAGCTCGTATGCCGAAGGAACGACAAGCTATAACCATATTCAGCAGAGAACCAGGTAGGAGCCGTCGGCTTCGAGGCAGGCCGCGCACACGGTGGCTTTTTGCAGTTGAGGAGGACCTAAGGGCTCTAAACTTTGAGGGTGACTGGAAGCGATTGGACCAGGGCCGAGACTGGTGGAGGCGAATGTTTCATTCGGCGTAGACTCACCGCTAGGAGTTGTAGCCAATGAATTATCAAGTAGTATCCTAGTTGAAACTTTCAAAGGAATCTGTTAAGATGGTGGTGGAAACCTCTTGTCGACGTCACAGTCAGAAAACTGTAATTTGAACTGTGCAAACAAGATGTGCTAAAAGACATCAAAAACAATTAAATTTCATTATAAACTGCATATTTTTACTTTTGGAATGTGTTCTACAGGAAATCGTCCAATTTGTATAAAAATGTTGCAAAATATTTTGTCAAAGAAAATTATTCCGTTTTTATCACTATTCCGTTTTTGTCAACTGAAAATCGCGGACCGTGTTGATAAAAACGGAACATACCTGTATAATGATTGGTCTCACAATATTGGTACAGTTCAATAACTATACCTGCTAAAGTTTTCTGATAATAATGTTTAATGATTTATAAAAGAAATGACCATTTTCGGCATGGTTGGAATTTCAATTACCACAATTGCTAGAGAAAAACATATTTCAACTAATTAGGACTGAAAGTTGCATCAGTTTGAAATTTCCTGTTATGGTTACCGTATGATCCAAAGTGATTAAGCACGATTTGCAGCTCAGAACACTAAAGAAGACCGCGTAAAAATTCCATCCATTAGCACAGCTCAAAACATCCCGACTTCGGAAAAGTACCAATCCGAATGCGGGCTTCTCTCGCCTGCTCGTCACTCGACCGTGGAAATTTCCACAACCATTCTTCATTTTCTGCAAGCTTGCAGCCAGCCAGCGCCTTCGGAACAAATCGCCATCCATCGCCGCATCCGCATTGGCATTTGGTTGCGCTCTCTAAATTTAGCGCCTCTGGCGGAGCTATTTTTGGAATCAGCCAGCGACGATAACGACGCCGACGAAGACGAAAACGCCAACGTACCCTACAATACCGTACTAACTGCGTACGTTATTCCTGTTTTCAGTCAATGAAGTTTTCGGGAGGGGAAGAGAGAGGAGAATTAGGGATGGGGAAAGGGTGGTATCATTCCTACCCTACCGCCGCTGCCGGGCAATGGGCGACGATGATGTTTATTTGCATTACTCGCTGGCTAAATTTAGGCGTCGTTGCTGCTGATGTATTGGAAAATTTGTTTCACGCAATACTTGAGACTGGACTTCTAATTGATTGTGTAAATAGTGGACGTCTGCGTCACTGATTACGTTGGAGATGGTCTGATTCACAGAAATCATCGGCGAATCAAATTGGAACAAAATATTGCAAGTTACCGTTATGTTAACGAAAGTTAGGAGTAACTCAATGTTGACTATTTGGGATATGGTTATTTACCATTAATGAATCACTTTGAAAAAAAAACAAACGCACCTTAAATCTGAGTCATATGATTATGGTAAACTCAAATGACTGGGTCAACTATAGCTCAAATCATCGTAACTATATGTGTATTGTTGAAGGCTCATGATTGAAAATTCGATGACTATAGACCGTTTGAATTATGTTCATAAACCAATAAACTTTTATTGAAATTATTTTGAAATGTATGATAAACAATAAACATAATAGTAGTGCACATAACGAATCTTGTTTTTTCATGAGCAATTTCCTATAATACTATTAAGAACTTTATACCAAACAATCCACTTTTCGTGATTCTGTCAATGAAGCTGCACAATAAACTATCTACCGGCAATAACGATATGTGTTATAGTTATGTCATGGTTACGATTGAATAAACCAACATAGCATTCAGATATTGAAATAATATTGAAATAATTAAGAAGTTGCGCGATCGCACAATACTTCAACTGTATGATACCACATATGGTAAGCCAATGATAACACCAGAATTTATTCTATTTTCTCAAAGCATTCCCCACCAGTTGCACACATCAGTCGTAAAAATTGCCCAAACGCCACCCCGTAAAATTGCCCAAAACAGAACGCAACAACGTCGAGCCGAACAACCATTGCGTAATAAATCATTTGCGTGTACTCGCGGGGGGAATTGTCGGCGAACGGCTGGACAGGCGCCCACAACGCAGCTAGGTGAGCAGCAAATCCGCGAAGGAAACCCCCCAAATGCCGCGTCCGTTGCGGACAATTCGCGATACGCGAGCCTCCCATAATGGGATTACGGGAGGCGCTTTCGCAATCGCTTCCCCTCCGTTATTCCACCCCGGGGGTGATAGGTGGCGCCCAACACTGGCTCCATGTTTGGTGACAGACAGACAGACAACTACAACAGGTACTGGGTACGTACGGAACGGATATTGCGGTTGTTGTGGTGCTTACCTTTATATAGTTGTTCGTTCCGGGCACGGTCAGTGCCTTCCAGTCGATGGTGTTGGCGAAGCACAGTTTCGGGTTCTTTTCGATCCGAACGCCTCCGCGGGTGATGTCCATCAGCGAAATTAGGCCGATTTCCTGAGAAATAGATAGAAAGAACGATTAAGGTAATGGTAATGTTACAATTATGAGTAAAACCGGAACTTTTAAAGGATTACAAAAGGAACATTTGAACAAATTTCTTTAGAGAAAAATCCCATTAAAATACACATTAAAACATTTTTTTGCAGACAAACATTCATAACTATAACACATATGGTTTAAACCATATAAGAAAATGTTATGGAAAACATCTACATTAACAGAGAACCTAGACGAGGATTCCGAGAGAATCATGACGAGGGCTTTACTATAATCCTAACGAAGATGTCAACACAATTTTAACCAGGATTTAAACGGAATCCTGACGTGGATATTAAGAGAATTCTGACAAGGACTTGAAGGCAATTCAGACGAAGATCCCAACAGAACCTGACGAGGATTCCAGGGGATTCCTGACAAGGGCCAAGGGAAACCTGACGAGGATTCTAATGAAAAATCCTGATGACAATTTCTACAGACATCTGACGAGAATTCACAGAATTTCATCGAATTTCGACAAATCCTGAAGAAGATACCAACGGAATCAGCATGAGGATTCCAGCGGAATCCTTACGTGGATTCCAACAAGCATCCAACGGAATCGTGATGAGGATTCCAATGGGATTCTAACGTAATCACGACCAAGATTCCAACAAAATTCTGACGAGGAACAGAATCCTAACAAAGAATCTAACGGAATCGAGACGAGAAATCCAACGGTATTGCGACGAAAAATCCGAAGGAATTTTGACAAGAATTCCGAGGGAATGCTGACGAGGATTCCGAAGAACTTCTGAAAAGGATTCCGAAGGACTCCTGAAGAGGATTCCGTGGGAATCCTGAAAAGCATTCCAACGCAATCCTGTAAAGGTTTCCAAGAGAATTTTGACTAGGATTCTAAGGGTATCCTGAAGAGGATACCGAGGGAATCCTAAAAAGGATTCGATCGGGATCCTGACGATGATTCAAAAAGAATACTGACAAAGATTCCAAGGAAATCCTGACGGAGGAAACATGACTAAGGTTCTGAAGAAATCCTGTCGAGGATTCCAAAGACATCCCGTCGAGAACTCCAAGAAAATCCTGACGAGGATATCAAAGGAATCCTAACGAGGTTTGTCACGGAGTCCTGACGAGAAATCTGAGGGAATCCTAACGAGAATTCTGACGGAATCCTGCCGAGGATTCTGAAGGAAACTTGACGAGGATTCTGAAGGAATCCTGACGAGGATTCTGATGGAATCCTGTCGAGGACTCCGGGGGAATCCTGACGAAAATTCCAAAGGAAACCTGACGAGCGTTCTGAGGAAATCATGACGAGGATACTGAGAGAATCCTGACAAGGATTCCAACTGAATCTTGACGAGGATTCTGAGGGAATCCTGACGAGTATTCTTAGGGAATATTGACCAAGATACCGAGGGAATCCTGACAATCCTGTCCGGGATGCCAAGAGAATCCTGTCTAAAATTTCAAGGGAATCCTGTCCGAGATTCCAAGAAAATCCTGTCCGAGATTCCAAGGGAATCCTGTCTTAGATTCCCAGGGAATCCTGTCCGGGATTCCAAGGTAGTCTTGACCAGGGTTCCAACGCAATCCTGACTAGAATTTCAAAGGAAATCTGACGAAGATTTCAAGGGAATACTGGCGAGAATTCCAACGGACTTCTAACGAAGATTAGATTCCATACCGACGAGGATTCCAACGCAATCCTGAAACGGAGTTCTGACGAGGATTCCAACGGGGTTCTGACGAGGATTGCAACGGAGCCCCAAGAGAATCCTGACGAGGATTCCAAGGGAATCCTGACGAAGATTCCAAGGGAATCCTGACGAGGATTCCAAGGGAACCCTGACGAGGATTCCAAGGGAAACCTGACGAGGATTCCAAGGGAATCCTGACGAGGATTCCAAGGGAATCCTGACGAGGATTCCAAGGGAATCCTGACGAGGATTCCAAGGGAATCCTGACGAGGATTCCAGGGGAATCCTGACGAGGATTCCAAAAGAATCCTGACGAGGATTCCAAAAGAATCCTGACGAGGATTCCAAGCGAATCCTGACGAGGATTCCAAGAGAATCCTGACGAGGATTCCAAGGGAATCCTGACGAGGATTCCAAGGGAATCCTGACGAGGATTCCAAGGGAATCCTGACGAGGATTCCAAGGGAATCCTGACGAGGATTCCAAGGGAATCCTGACGAGGATTCCAAGGGAATCCTGACGAGGATTCCAAGGGAATCCTGACGAGGATTCCAAGGGAATCCTGACGAGGATTCCAAGGGAATCCTGAAGAGGATTCCAAGGGAATCCTGACGAGGATTCCAAGGGAATCCTGACGAGGATTCCAAGGGAATCCTGACGAGGATTCCAAGGGAATCCTGACGAGGATTCCAAGGGAATCCTGACGAGGATTCCAAGGGAATCCTGACGAGGATTCCAAGGGAATCCTGACGAGGATTCCAAGGGAATCCTGACGAGGAGTCCAAGGGAATCCTGACGAGGATTCCAAGGGAATCCTGACGAGGATTCCAAGGGAATCCTGACGAGGATTCCAAGGGAATCCTGACGAGGATTCCAAGGGAATCCTGACGAGGATTCCAAGGGAATCCTGACGAGGATTCCAAGGGAATCCTGACGAGGATTCCAAGGGAATCCTGACGAGGATTCCAAGGGAATCCTGACGAGGATTCCAAGGGAATCCTGACGAGGATTCCAAGGGATTCCTGACGAGGATTCCAAGGGAATCCTGTCCGGGATTCCAAGGGAATCTTGTCCGAGATTCCAAGGGAATCCTGTCCGAGATTCCAAGGGTCCTGTTCAGGATTCCAAGGGAATTCTGTTCAGGATTCCAAGGGAATCCTGTCCAGGATTAAAAAGAATCCTGACGAGGATTCCAACAAAATCATTATAAGGATTCCAAGGAAATCCTGACGAGGATTCCAAAGAAATTCTGACGAAGATTTCAAGGAAATCCTGACGAGGATTCCAAGGGAATCCTGACGAGGATTCCAAGGGAATCCTGTCCGGGATTCCAAGGGAATCCTGTCCGGGATTCCAAAGGAATCCTGTCCGGGATTCCAAGGGAATCCTGTCCGGGATTCCAAGGAAATCCTGTCCGGGATTCCAAGGAAATCCTGTCCGGGATTCCAAGGGAATCCTGTCCGAGAATCCAAGGGAATCCTGTCCGAGATTCCAAGGGAATCCTGTCCGAGATTCCAAGGGAATCCTATCAGGGATTCCAAGGGAATCCTATCCGGGATTCCAAGGGTCCTGTTCAGGATTCCAAGGGAATCCTGTCCGGGATTCCAAAAGAATCCTGTTCGGGATTCCAAGGGAATCCTGTCCGGGATTCCAAGGGAATCCAGTCCGGGATTCCAAGGGAATCCAGTCCGGGATTCCAAGGGAATCCTGTCCGGGATTCCAAGGGAATCCTGTCCGGGATTCCAAGGGAATCCTGTCCGGGATTCCAAGGGAATCCAGTCCGGGATTCCAAGGGTCCTGTTCAGAATTCCAAGGGAATCCTGTCCGGGATTCCAAAAGAATCCTGTCCGGGATTCCAAGGGAATCCTGTCCTGGATTCCAAGGGAATCCAGTCCGGGATTCCAAGGGAATCCTGTCCGAGATTCCAAGGGAATCCTGTCCGAGATTCCAAGGGAATCCTGTCCGAGATTCCAAGGGAATCCTGTCCGGGATTCCAAGGGAATCCTATCCGGGATTCCAAGGGAATCCTGTCCGGGATTCCAAGGGAATCCTGTCCGGAATTCCTAGGGAATCCTGTCCGGGATTCCAAGGGAATCCTGACCGGGATTCCAAGGGAATCCTGACCGGGATTAAAAAGAATCCTGATGAGAATTCCGAGGAAATCCTGACGAGGATTCCAACAAAATCCTTATGAGGATTTCAAGGAAATTCTGACGAGGATTCCAAGGAAATCCTGACGATGATTCCAAGAAAACCCTGACGATGATTCCAAGAGAATCCTGTCCGGGATTCCAAGGGAATCCTGTGCGGGATTCCAAGGGAATCCAGTCCGGGAGTCCAAGGGAATCCTGTCCGGGATTCCAAGGGAATCCAGTCCGGGATTCCAAGGAAATCCTGACCGGGATTCCAAGGAAATCCTGACCGGGATTCCAAGGAAATCCTGACCGGGATTCCAAGGGAATCCTGACCGGGATTCCAAGGGAATCCTGACCGGGATTCCAAGGGAATCCTGACCGGGATTTCAAGGGAATCCTGACCGGGATTCCAAGGGAATCCTGACCGGGATTCCAAGGGAATCCTGACCGGGATTCCAAGGGAATCCTGACCGGGATTCCAAGGGAATCCTGACCGGGATTCCAAGGGAATCCTGACCGGGATTCCAAGGGAATCCTGACCGGGATTCCAAGGGAATCCTGACCGGGATTCCAAGGGAATCCTGACCGGGATTCCAAGGGAATCCTGACCGGGATTCCAAGGGAATCCTGACCGGGATTCCAAGGGAATCCTGACCGGGATTCCAAGGGAATCCTGACCGGGATTCCAAGGGAATCCTGACCGGGATTTCAAGGGAATCCTGACCGGGATTTCAAGGGAATCCTGACCGGGATTCCAAGGGAATCCTGCCCGGGATTCCAAGGGAATCCTGCCCGGGATTCCAAGGGAATCCTGCCCGGGATTCCAAGGGAATCCTGCCCGGGATTCCAAGGGAATCCTGCCCGGGATTCCAAGGGAATCCTGGCCGGGATTCCAAGGGAATCCTGGCCGGGATTCCAAGGGAATCCTGTCCGGGATTCCAAGGGAATCCAGTCCGGGATTCCAAGGAAATCCTGACCGGGATTCCAAGGGAATCCTGACCGGGATTCCAAGGGAATCCTGACCGGGATTCCAAGGGAATCCTGACCGGGATTCCAAAGGAATCCTGACCGGGATTCCAAGGGAATCCTGACTAGGATTCCAAAGGAATCCTGACGAGGATTCCAAAGGAATCCTGACGAGGATTCCAAAGGAATCCTGACGAGGATTCCAAAGGAATCCTGACGAGGATGCCAAGCGAATCCTTACTATCATTCCAAGGCAATCCTGACGAGGATTCTAAAGGAATTCTGACGAGGATTCCTATAGAATCTTGACGAGCATTCCGAGGGAATCCTGACGAGCATTTCGAGGGAATCCTGACGAGCATTCCGAAGGAATCCTGACGAGGATTTCAAGGGAATCCTAACGAGAATTCCAACAGATTTCTGACGAGAATTCCAAAGGAATCCTGACGAGGATTCAAAAGGAATTCTGACGAGAATTCCAAAGGAATCCTGACGAGGATTCCAAAAGAATCCTGACGGGTATTTCAAAGGAATCTTGACGAGGATTCCAAAGGGATCCTGACGAGGATTCCAAACGAATCCTGACAAGGATTTCAAAGGAATCCCGACGAGGATTCCAAAGGAATCTTGACGAGCATTCCAAAGGAATTCTGACGAAGATTCCAAAGGAACACTGACGAGGATTCCAAGGGAATACTGACGAGGATATTCATGTCACTAGAATCCCATTGAAGAGTTTGACCGGAACTCTATTGATAATCAGAATCTGCGCATTTTATCTTTTAAGTTTTCAATGGAATCTCTTGTATAATTGTAAATATCTGTAAAGTGTAATTGAATAATGTTCAAAGCTGCTGTGTCATTGAGATCTATTTATAACCCAATTTCAGCTCATTGATCTGCTGCCATCGATTCAGTGTTTCTTCAACAATTATTTCCAGATGGTCTCACAAACAGATTGTCGTGGAAAATTCCTCCAATTACCTGCGGCTCAATCTTCTCAAAACGTTTTTTTGTTGTTTTCTTCGTCTCAAGGAGTTTCTTGAACTTTTCCAGCACCAAAGGGTTCCCCGCGCGCCATCGCTCGGGCTTCAAACTGCCTACCGCGGCTTCAGCTGGCCTGTCTCAAACAGTCAGCGAGGCCTAATTTTACAATCGTTTGCCAGCAGTAAATCACCGAAAATTGCCAATAAATTTCGAGAAACAAAAAAGAGAAGCGAAAAACACAAATACCGTAAACTAACAACATTCCTTCTTTTTTCGGGGTTTTCCCTCCCGTTCGCATCTCGATCTATCTCTGGGGTGCGTATAGGAGTTTTCGTCATTTTCGAATTAACCATTGCTGGGCCCACATTGGATAGATAGGATTGTGCGTGAGCCCCTCAAACGCTACCTGTTGCCTGATACAGTCCCATACACGCAGCATTCAGCAGTCAGCAGAGTTGTTATGGTTGTTGATCCGTTGCCGATTTTCGACCCTTTTTCTCCTTGCTTCACCTACCCGAAAATTTAGCATTTTACTGCTTTCGGACTCGGACTCGAACGACGAGGAGGGGATTATCTCGATGCTCCGAGTTGTTTTCATCGGTTACGGTCAATAAAGTGAACTAGCCTTTGCTTTATATTTTCATCTCTCGGCACTGACAACGACGACGACCCCGCCGCTGCCCCTGAGATAGTGGACGAGCGCTGCTGGCTGGCTGACCAAAAATAGATCAATCGCTCCGGAGCCCCCTCCTAATGAGGAGAAGAGCAGCGTTATTTGTGTCTTCGGGCGTTCGGATTTGTTCACTGGAGGGTGATCTACGCGGCAGCTGTAGGCTGGTTGGAAGGCGTTCCTCTCGGTGTCGAACAGAACGAAAACAGAATTTAATTGCCTTTCGGGTAGTTGTTAATGAATTCATGGGGGTTCGAAAACTGGTTGAGTGTTAATCTTTTATGACAAATGAATTGTCATAAAAGTTTGGAATCATAGTCCGACAGCGGGTGCGAAATAAAACTAAAATTTTGGAATGGCTCAAGTTGGGAAATATCAATAGCAAAAAAAATAACATTAATAACATTAGTAATCTGTGCAAAATTGTACAAAAAAAATAGAAATTAATTAAATTATATTGAGTATCGAAAATTTCCAAATAGCAACACACATGAGGTTAAACAAAATGGAAAAAAAATATTGAAACAATTCCAGTTTAAAACAAATCCTAAGGTTTCTGAAATTCTCCAAAAGTTGATGCTAAATTTCAATATAAAAAATCGTTGAATATTCCATCGCATTCCTTTGAAATCTTCGCCATGATTTCAGTGTTATTCTTGTCAGGATTCCGTTGAAATTCATGTGAGGCTGTTCATAAACCACGTAGACCACGATTAAGCAAACTCACCCCCCCCCCCCCCCCCCCCTCTCTCGTAGACTATGATCCATACAAAAATAAGTATGGAGCGTACACTGCCCAGAAAACCCTCCACGCCTCCCAATCACCGTGGCTCATGATTCCCTTAAAATCCCGATCAGGGTCAGGAATCTCGGTCAGGATTCCCTTGGAGTCCCGGTCAGGATTCCCTTGGAATTCTAATCAGGATTACCTTGGAATCCCGGTCAGGAGTTCCTTGGAATCCCGGTCAGGAGTTCCTTGGAATCTCGGTCAGGAGTTCCTTGGAATCCCGGTCAGGAGTCCCTTGGAATCCCGGTCAGGATTCCGTTGGAATCCCGGTCAGGATTCCGTTGGAATCTCGGTCAGGATTCCCTTGGAATCCCGGTCAGGATTGGAATCCCGGTCAGAATTCCGTTGGAATCCCGGTCAGGATTCCACTGGAATCCCGGTCAGGATTCCCTTGAAATCCCGGTCAGGATTCCCTTGGAATCCCGGTCAGGATTCCCTTGGAATCCCGGTCAGGATTCCCTTGAAATCCTCGACAGGATTTCCTTGGAATTCTCGTCAGGATTCCGTTGGAATCCTCTTCAGGATTCCGTTGGTTTCCTCGTCAGGATCCCGTTGGAATCATCGTCAGGATTCCGTTGGAATCATCGTCAGGATTCCGTTGGAATCCTCGTCAGGATTCCGTTGGAATCCTCGTCAGGATTCCGTTGGAATCCTCATCAGGATTCCGTTGAAATCCTCGTCAGGATTCCGTTGGAATCCTCATCAGGATTCCGTTGAAATCCTCGTCAGGATTCCGTTGGAATCCTCGTCAGGATTCCGTTGGAATCCTCGTCAGGATTCCGTTGGAATCCTCGTCAGGATTCCGTTGGAGTCTTCGTCAGGATTCCGTTGGAATCTTCGTCAGGATTCCGTTGGAATCTTCGTCAGGATTCCGTTGGAATCCTCGTCAGGATTCCGTTGGAATCCTCGTCAGGATTCCGTTGGAATCCTCGTCAGGATTCCGTTGGAATCCTCCTCAGGATTCCGTTGGAATCCTCCTCAGGATTCCGTTGGAATCCTCGTCAGGACACCGTTGAAATCCTTGTCAGGATTCCGTTGGAATCCTCGTCAGGATTCCGTTGGAATCCTCGTCAGGATTCCGTTGGAATCCTCTTCAGGATTCCGTTGGAATCTTCTTCAGGATTCCGTTGGAATCTTCTTCAGGATTCCGTTGGAATCCTCGTCAGAATTCCGTTGGAATCCTCGTCAGGATTCCGTTGGAATCCTCGTCAGGATTCCCTTGGAATCCTCGTCAGGATTCCGTTGGAATCCTCGTCAGGATTCCGTTGGAATCCTCGTCAGGATTCCGTTGGAATCCTCGTCAGGATTCCGTTGGAATCCTCGTCAGGATTCCGTTGGAATCCTCGTCAGGATTCCGTTGGAATCCTCGTCAGGATTCCGTTGGAATCCTCGTCAGGATTCCGTTGGAATCCTCGTCAGGATTCCGTTGGAATCCTCGTCAGGATTCCGTTGGAATCCTCGTCAGGATTCCGTTGGAATCCTCGTCAGGATTCCGTTGGAATCCTCGTCAGGATTCCGTTGGCATCCTCGTCAGGATTCCGTTGGAATCCTCGTCAGGATTCCGTTGGAATCCTCGTCAGGATTCCGTTGGAATCCTCGTCAGGATTCCGTTGGAATCCTCGTCAGGATTCCGTTGGAATCCTCGTCAGGATTCCGTTGGAATCCTCGTCAGGATTCCGTTGGAATCCTCGTCAGGATTCCGTTGGAATCCTCGTCAGGATTATGTCAGAAACCAGGATTCCACTGGAATCGTCGGTATTATTGCGTGGGAATCCTCGTCAAGATTACGATGGAATTCTCATCAGGATTTCGTTGGAATCGTCGTCAGGATTCCGTTGCAATCCTCGTCAGGATTCCGTTGGAATCCTCGTCAGGATTCCGTTGGAAACCTCGTCAGGATTATGTCAGAAACCAGGATTCCACTGGAATCGTCGGTATTATTGTGTGGGAATCCTCGTCAAGATTACGTTGGAATTCTCATCAGGATTTCGTTGGAATCCTCGTCAGGATTCCGTTGGAATCCTCGTCAGGATTCCCTTGGAATCCTCCTCAGGATTCCCTTGGAATCCTCCTCAGGATTCCGTTGGAATCCTCCTCAGGATTCCGTTGGAATCCTCCTCAGGATTCCGTTGGAATCCTCCTCAGGATTCCGTTGGAATCCTCCTCAGGATTCCGTTGGAATCCTCCTCAGGATTCCGTTGGAATCCTCCTCAGGATTCCGTTTGAATCCTCGTCAGGATTCCGTTTGAATCCTCGTCAGGATTCCGTTGGAATCATCGTCAGGATTCCGTTGGAATCCTCGTCAGGACACCGTTGGAATCCTCGTCAGGATTCCGTTGGAATCCTCGTCAGGATTCCGTTGGAATCCTCGTCAGGATTCCGTTGGAATCCTCGTCAGGATTCCTTTGGAATCTTCTTCAGGATTCCGTTGGAATCCTTGTCAGAATTCCGTTGGAATCCTTGTCAGAATTCCGTTGGAATCCTTGTCAGAATTCCGTTGGAATCCTCGTCAGAATTCCGTTGGAATCCTCGTCAGGATTCCGTTGGAATCCTCGTCAGGATTCCGTTGGAATCCTCGTCAGGATTCCGTTGGAATCCTCGTCAGGATTCCGTTGGAATCCTCGTCAGGATTCCGTTGGAATCCTCGTCAGGATTCCGTTGGAATCCTCGTCAGGATTCCGTTGGAATCCTCGTCAGGATTCCGTTGGAATCCTCGTCAGGATTCCGTTGGAATCCTCGTCAGGATTCCGTTGGAATCCTCGTCAGGATTCCGTTGGAATCCTCGTCAGGATTCCGTTGGAATCCTCGTCAGGATTCCGTTGGAATCCTCGTCAGGATTCCGTTGGAATCCTCGTCAGGATTCCGTTGGAATCCTCGTCAGGATTCCGTTGGAATCCTCGTCAGGATTCCGTTGGAATCCTCGTCAGGATTCCGTTGGAATCCTCGTCAGGATTCCGTTGGAATCCTCGTCAGGATTCCGTTGGAATCCTCGTCAGGATAATGTCAGAAACCAGGATTCCACTGGAATCGTCGGTATTATTGCGTGGGAATCCTCGTCAAGATTACGATGGAATTCTCATCAGGATTTCGTTGGAATCGTCGTCAGGATTCCGTTGCAATCCTCGTCAGGATTCCGTTGGAAACCTCGTCAGGATTATGTCAGAAACCAGGATTCCACTGGAATCGTCGGTATTATTGTGTGAGAATGCTCGTCAAGATTACGATGGAATCCTCGTCAGGATTCCGTTGCAATCCTCGTCAGGATTCCGTTGCAATCCTCGTCAGGATTCCGTTGGAATCCTCTTCAGGGTTCCGTTGGAATCCTCTTCAGGATTCCGTCGGAATCCTCTTCAGGATTCCGTCGGAATCCTCTTCAGGATTCCGTCGGAATCCTCTTCAGGATTCCGTCGGAATCTTCTTCAGGATTCCGTTGGAATCTTCTTCAGGATTCCGTTGGAATCCTCGTCAGAATTCCGTTGGAATCCTCGTCAGGATTCCGTTGGAATCCTCGTCAGGATTCCCTTGGAATCCTCGTCAGGATTCCGTTGGAATCCTCGTCAGGATTCCGTTGGAATCCTCGTCAGGATTCCGTTGGAATCCTCGTCAGGATTCCGTTGGAATCCTCGTCAGGATTCCGTTGGAATCCTCGTCAGGATTCCGTTGGAATCCTCGTCAGGATTCCGTTGGAATCCTCGTCAGGATTCCGTTGGAATCCTCGTCAGGATTCCGTTGGAATCCTCGTCAGGATTCCGTTGGAATCCTCGTCAGGATTCCGTTGGAATCCTCGTCAGGATTCCGTTGGAATCCTCGTCAGGATTCCGTTGGAATCCTCGTCAGGATTCCGTTGGCATCCTCGTCAGGATTCCGTTGGAATCCTCGTCAGGATTCCGTTGGAATCCTCGTCAGGATTCCGTTGGAATCCTCGTCAGGATTCCGTTGGAATCCTCGTCAGGATTCCGTTGGAATCCTCGTCAGGATTCCGTTGGAATCCTCGTCAGGATTCCGTTGGAATCCTCGTCAGGATTCCGTTGGAATCCTCGTCAGGATTCCGTTGGAATCCTCGTCAGGATTCCGTTGGAATCCTCGTCAGGATTCCGTTGGAATCCTCGTCAGGATTCCGTTGGAATCCTCGTCAGGATTCCGTTGGAATCCTCGTCAGGATTCCGTTGGAATCCTCGTCAGGATTCCGTTGGAATCCTCGTCAGGATTCCGTTGGAATCCTCGTCAGGATTCCGTTGGAATCCTCGTCAGGATTCCGTTGGAATCCTCGTCAGGATTATGTCAGAAACCAGGATTCCACTGGAATCGTCGGTATTATTGCGTGGGAATCCTCGTCAAGATTACGATGGAATTCTCATCAGGATTTCGTTGGAATCGTCGTCAGGATTCCGTTGCAATCCTCGTCAGGATTCCGTTGGAATCCTCGTCAGGATTCCGTTGGAAACCTCGTCAGGATTATGTCAGAAACCAGGATTCCACTGGAATCGTCGGTATTATTGTGTGGGAATCCTCGTCAAGATAACGTTGGAATTCTCATCAGGATTTCGTTGGAATCCTCGTCAGGATTCCGTTGGAATCCTCGTCAGGATTCCCTTGGAATCCTCCTCAGGATTCCGTTGGAATCCTCCTCAGGATTCCGTTGGAATCCTCCTCAGGATTCCGTTGGAATCCTCCTCAGGATTCCGTTGGAATCCTCCTCAGGATTCCGTTTGAATCCTCGTCAGGATTCCGTTTGAATCCTCGTCAGGATTCCGTTAGAATCATCGTCAGGATTCCGTTGGAATCCTCGTCAGGACACCGTTGGAATCCTCGTCAGGATTCCGTTGGAATCCTCGTCAGGATTCCGTTGGAATCCTCGTCAGGATTCCGTTGGAATCCTCGTCAGGATTCCGTTGGAATCCTCGTCAGGATTCCTTTGGAATCTTCTTCAGGATTCCGTTGGAATCCTTGTCAGAATTTCGTTGGAATCCTTGTCAGAATTCCGTTGGAATCCTCGTCAGAATTCCGTTGGAATCCTCGTCAGGATTCCGTTGGAATCCTCGTCAGGATTCCGTTGGAATCCTCGTCAGGATTCCGTTGGAATCCTCGTCAGGATTCCGTTGGAATCCTCGTCAGGATTCCGTTGGAATCCTCGTCAGGATTCCGTTGGAATCCTCGTCAGGATTCCGTTGGAATCCTCGTCAGGATTCCGTTGGAATCCTCGTCAGGATTCCGTTGGAATCCTCGTCAGGATTCCGTTAGAATCCTCGTCAGGATTCCGTTGGAATCCTCGTCAGGATTCCGTTGGAATCCTCGTCAGGATTCCGTTGGAATCCTCATCAGGATTCCGTTGGAATCCTCGTCAGGATTCCGTTGGAATCCTCGTCAGGATTCCGTTGGAATCCTCGTCAGGATTCCGTTGGAATCCTCGTCAGGATTCCGTTGGAATCCTCGTCAGGATTCCGTTGGAATCCTCGTCAGGATTCCGTTGGCATCCTCGTCAGGATTCCGTTGGAATCCTCGTCAGGATAATGTCAGAAACCAGGATTCCACTGGAATCGTCGGTATTATTGCGTGGGAATCCTCGTCAAGATTACGATGGAATTCTCATCAGGATTTCGTTGGAATCGTCGTCAGGATTCCGTTGCAATCCTCGTCAGGATTCCGTTGGAATCCTCGTCAGGATTCCGTTGGAAACCTCGTCAGGATTATGTCAGAAACCAGGATTCCACTGGAATCGTCGGTATTATTGTGTGAGAATGCTCGTCAAGATTACGATGGAATCCTCGTCAGGATTCCGTTGCAATCCTCGTCAGGATTCCGTTGGAATCCTCTTCAGGGTTCCGTTGGAATCCTCTTCAGGATTCCGTTGGAATCCTCTTCAGGATTCCGTCGGAATCCTCTTCAGGATTCCGTCGGAATCCTCTTCAGGATTCCGTCGGAATCCTCTTCAGGATTCCGTCGGAATCCTCTTCAAGATTCCGTTGGAATCCTCTTCAGGATTCCGTTGGAATCTTCTTCAGGATTCCGTTGGAATCCTTGTCAGAATTCCGTGTGAATCCTCGTCAGAATTCCGTTGGAATCCTCGTCAGAATTCCGTTGGAATCCTCGTCAGAATTCCGTTGGAATCCTCGTCAGAATTCCGTTGGAATCCTCGTCAGAATTCCGTTGGAATCCTCGTCAGAATTCCGTTGGAGTCCTCGTCAGGATTCCGTTGGAATCTTCGTCAGGATTCCGTTGGAATCCTCGTCAGGATTCCGTTGGAATCCTCGTCAGGATTCCGTTGGAATCCTCGTCAGGATTCCGTTGGAATCCTCGTCAGGATTCCGTTGGAATCCTCGTCAGGATTCCGTTGGAACCCTCGTCAGGATTCCGTTGGAATCCTCGCCAGGATTCCGTTGGAATCTTTGTCAGGATTCCGTTGGAATCCTTGTCAGGATTCCGTTGGAATCCTCGTCAGGATTCCGTTGGAATCCTCGTCAGGATTCCGTTGGAATCCTCGTCAGGATTCCGTTGGAATCCTCGTCAGGATTCCGTTGGAATCCTCGTCAGGATTCCGTTGGAATCCTCGTCAGGATTCCGTTGGAATCCTCGTCAGGATTCCGTTGGAATCCTCGTCAGGATTCCGTTGGAATCCTCGTTTGGATTCCGTTGGAATCCTCGTTAGGATAAAGATGGAATCTTCGCCAGGATTCAGTTGCAATCTTAGTCGGCATTCCATGGAATTTCCGTAAGGATTCTATTGGTATCCTCGTCAGGATGCCGTTGAAAATTTCGTCGGGATTCCGTTGGAATCCTCATCAGGATTCCGTTGCAATCTTCGTCAGGATACCGTTGCTGACGAAGATAGCATTCCGTTGAAATCTTCTTCAGGGCTCAGGATTCCGTTGGAGTCCTCGTCCGGATTCCGTTGCAATCTTCGTCCGGATTCCTTTGGAATGTTCGTCTGGATTCCATTGAAATCCTCGTTAGGATTCCATTGGAATCCTCGTATGAATTGCGTTGGAATCCTCGTCAGGATTCAGGATTCCGTTGCAATCCTCCTCAGGATTTAGGATTCCGTTGGAATCCTCGTCAGGATTCCGTTAGAATCTTCGTCTGGATTCCGTTGGAATCTTATCTAGATTTCATGGGAATCCTCATCAGGATTCCGCAGGATTGTTGCATACAATTTCGTAGAAATTTTCCCTATAACTCAATGTATCATGAACAACTAGATCTCATACACGAAATAGTTATCAAGGTTTCGTCTCCCATCTACCCAAACCACCACTCACCTCGATGTGCATCAGTTCGTAGATCACCATGGCGTAGTCGCCGACGAGCACGTCGCCCCGGATCACGGCCAGGTTCGGGAACAACCGGCGCAGCGTTTTCAGTCCGTTCACGCGGAACAGCAGCAGGTACTCGGTGATCTCCGTCAGCAGGGGGAAGGTATAGTTTTCGAAGCTGGAGTCGATGTACTTGTCGATGAGGAGTATGTGCACGAAGCCCTCGACGACGACGCAGTCCTTGAGCCGGTCGAGGTGGGCCGGCGAATTCCGCACGTCCACACTGCCGCAGACACCTGGGAGAGAAGAGGGGCGGAAAGAACGAGGTAAGAATTGGCGAATGCTTTATAGAAACCTTCGGTTATGTACTGGAGTAAAGTGAAGTACCGATTTACAAAACTCTCAGAAATTCTTTATCTTAGTAACAATGAATTTCTTAGATAATCTGCGGACTAAACTCAGCGTCTTGGTTAAGATTCGTTCGAAGCAAAATGAGGCTACCAGAGATGGTTTACATTGAAGTTCTGAATTCCAGATCTCCAGATCTTATAGTTCAAAGAACATCATGAAGATACGTTCTGTGCATTCCGTTGTGGATTAGGTACTGAGCATTTTTTACCATACAAGTAATTCTACTGTAGTTCAGAGTAGGGTTCATGAGGTTCATTATTGTTATTGAACGCTTTAGAACTCTGAACAAGATTGTTGTAACCCTTGTGACCACTGTTCAAGACTTCATCCCTGTTGATGACCTATGTACCCAAACATTTTGGAACGGTCAATCCTTCAGTCCGTGGAGTCCTCCATAACATGGAATTGGAGCTCTGAGTGTAGAATTATTTGTAGTCTGGAGCACGTTTCATGAGTCCCGGTTCTTGAAACCCTGTTCTCCAATATCCAGAATCTCCAAAAGCTTGATAGGCAGGGTTTGGCAACTCTTCAAGACATCATCTGCAGTGATGACCTAGGCACTTCTAAAATACTTCTAACACGATCAAGGAGTTCGTATTGCAAGTTGTGAAACCCTAGTTGGTTTATAGATCTCTTGTCCATTCAGTCAACCATATATCACTACCTTCGGCGAATTTCGCGAGCTTTTTACGATCGAAGTCATTCCTCCAACAATGACGGCTGCAGCAAACGTCTCGCTGTCAGCTATTGTTGTGTACACTTTCGTGTGACTGGACTGCACTGAAAAGGTGGCGCCAAACTCTCGATGACTGGGCTCGGGTGCAGCTCAATCGTGACGATGACTGTAACAAACAGTATTTCATCAACACCGCAACGTCTTGCAACAGAGCTTTCGTAGTCCCTCCGTAGAAAACCAAAACAACTCGAGTCCGAGTAACACGCGTACAATGGCAAATATTTTGCTTTCCCACTGCACTGCAGCACCCCGAAAAGACTCACCCCAGTCAGTTCCAGTCTCCATCCCTAATACAGAGATTGAGGATGTTGTTCTCACGTCTACTGACGTTCACCACTACAGTTCGCGCCATCCCCACCACAGTCGTCAGAGCTGATAAGGCCCGCCAAAAGTAAATCCACGCTGGAGCCAGCTAGCAGTCGTCGTCGCTGTTGACGTCGACGTATCGAGTTAATAAACAAACAGCATTCGCTATCGTTCTACACACGACCGACGGCGGGCTTGTAGGACCTACACACTTGACGCGATTTGCTATACCCAGAGAAGAATCATTCCGTGTGCACTGTGTAACACTCGCCGAGTAGACTTGAGAGTGATTCATTCATGACTTGATTTGGTGGTGCCCTTCGACGGAATTCGAGTAGCTTGGAAGCAGTTGATAAGGTTAAAGGAAGTGATGTTGAACTTGAAGGTTGCTCGGCGGATCTCTGAAGGGTCAAAGAAGCCCTGAAGCGCTGTAGAGCTGTTCATGTCCTAAGAATCCTTGTGGTGAAACCAATGATGACCTGCCAAGTATGTTGATAAACTGAGGTAAAGTCAATGAGCAAATTGAGTCTCTATGACTGTGATATATGGGGTAACTGAACTTCTTGTACCTTGAAACAACATAGATGTTCTATGGAGTTATCGTGCCAAAAGCTCCAGTAGCATACAGCAGAATTTTCTCTTAAAAGCATAACTTCACCTGTTTTATCTGATTGTTCTTAGAGTGACCATAAAGGTCCATTAAAAGATTGACCATAATGATGCAACTAAGTTATCCTAGGTATCTTAGAATCTACAAGCAACTAAGAAACAGGCACCCCTCGATATAACGTAACTTCAATATTGATTCTATTTTTTGCTATTTACATAACAGCCGTGATTTACAGACTAATATAGACTTGCTCAGAGAAGTCTAAGGAATTTCCTTTACCAAGAAATAAGCAATCCAGTACATACAGAAGATTAAATACAAACGCCTTTAATATAGCGTTGCCTTAATACCGATACATCCTTTTGGGAAACTATGGCAATCAGATGATGAAGGTCAAAAGTGATTCTAGTAATTCAAGGAATTACTAGAAAAATCCCCCAAGACACCCAATAAAAAAATCCTGAAGAAATCCCTAGAGAAGTTCTTGGGTGAATCCCTAGTGGAATTCCTGAGGGAAACCCTGCACCAATCCCACAAGTCATCCTTGGAAATATTCACAGAGATAAAACAGGACAAATACTGGGATTATCTCTTCATGAAAAATCTTCAGATAGAATATCCCATGAGGAATTTCTGTAGGAATTCCAGGGGAAGACTCAGCAGGAATTCCTGGTGGAATCACATTAATAACGATAACTAGATGAATCCCAGTCATAATGTCTAGAGGGATCATATGAATATTCGACAAAACCTGGGGAAATTCATTATCAAATCCTTGGAAAAATCAAGGGACAGATTGCAGGATGAATTCCTGGAGGAATTCTAAAAAGAATACCTGTAGGATTTCCTGTGGTATTTCTGCTAGAATGCTATCAGGAATTCCAGTAGGAATTCCTAGAGCAATCCAAGCAGGAATAGCTGGAAGGCTTCCTACACTATAAGGTACACCGGGGCAAGTTGAAACGGGTGGGGCAAGATGAAACAGCGGGATAACATGATGTTATCCAATGATGGTGAACAGCTTGTATGCCATAACACATAGTTTTTGATTCAAACAATCTTTTGGCGAAAGAAAAATTTCCAAATTGTATTGAAATCTATTTCAAAACTTCGTGTTTCATCTTGCCCCACCCGTTTCAACTTGCCCCGGTGTACCTTAATACTTATTTTTCTTAAAAAAAAATAACTTAATTTTTATGCAAACTCGCATACCATTAGTTAAAACAAGGGTTTCCAAACTTTCCCAGCTAAAGATCCACTTTTGATTATAATAGAGTGTTGCGATCTACCAGCACGTATTTCCAAAACATAAATTATTTCTAAAGATTTGCACCGAAGTTTTAAATAAATACATTTTATATTTTAATATTGTGAATTGTGATATAAGTTTATTTGGATCGAAAATTTACATTGTAACTGTAGGTTTATAAAAGCTTGCGTTTGAAAATTATTTTTCTTAGATTTTTTTCAATTACGTTTTCTGAAACAAAAGGTCAGAGCATGGTTAATAGGGGGATTAGGGGCATAATGGACACCCAAAGCAAATGAGTACGTTAGGCCTGTATAACAGGGTAAAACTAAACATATTATCAGTTCACCTACAACTTTAACTTGTTTCCTACGTATTTCAATCATTTACAGCAGGAAGAACGTCTTTATTCTAAAGAAATAATGAATTGTAAACCGTGTGTTTTTCAAGGCTGGCAGGAAAGGTACGGGGCGAAATGGACACCCATCGGGGCATAATGGACACCCCTGCATATTTTATGCTAATTCTTTGGTTACATCGACCAGTTAAGTAATTTGCCTACGGCGATCAATACTACAGATATAATACTCCATCTTAGACGAGTTTACATAACATCAAAGTTAATTAAATAAACTTTAGGCTAAAATAATCGGATTGCTTTTTCCAAACTCTCTAAAACGCCTAACAGTATGCAATGCGCGTACATCCATTCGTAATTGCCACTGTTCATTTCGCCCCGAATCGACTACAACATTAAAGCTGCTATTTTAAGTAAATTCTGATGAAAAATAAAATACTTTATCCATTGCTAAATCTCCGTATACATGTAGATAAGGTAACAATTCACTTGTTTTTAGGGTGGACACACTTCAACACTCGTAATACCTTATTTGATGCTGCTTCGAAATTATAAGAATTTCACCATATGAAAGACATATTTCAATTTCAATGATATTTTGGTTATTTTGGAGGAATATAGATGGTACTTTTGAAAAATAGAACCATGACTTGTTCCTTTACACTTATGCATTAAAAGTTTTACATGAAAGTCAACGGTTTCAGCAAAAACAGGGGTGTTCATTTCGCCCCGGGTGTCCATTATGCCCCTAATCCCCCTACGCCCAAGAAAATGTTTCAATTAATTGTCTCAAGCACTTGAGATAAGTTGTCAAGTTTTTAATACAAACTGAACAATTCCGAATGCAATATTACAAAGCTCCACATACTATGGGATTTTTTTCATAGATGTTACGATAAAAGAGAACATGAAATTCTGGCAAAGCCTTTGGAGATATATTGGAAATTGTATGCTTCTGCAGAGCTTTACGAATTTCCTTTCAAATGAGGCACACTGCGTTGTTACTCCAAATCATGCAATTTGCATCGCATTATCATATTATTGTTAAATTTTCACATCAAAATACAAAAAAGCTAAAAATGCTACTCTACATTTTACTTATTTAGCTCTTCTGGTGTCGGTTTATATGTAAAATACTGAAATTCAGCAACACTATACCGAAATTAAGCTTTACCGAAGTTTTGTCAAAATATTTCGGTAAGAATAACCAACGGCCGATGGTTTCTTGTTGAAATTTGATAGTTTTTGCTTAATTTTCAGTACTATATTTTTTCTGAAATTCTAACTGCTAAATTTGGTATTGTATGTTAAGCGTGTAATTCTAACTTAAAATATAAACTGAACGCAAAAAATATAATAGTTCATTTGTCGTACATACCAAAATCTTAAACCTTTTGATAGTTATCTCATAGTTCCAGAATCGATTTAAGAATGCGAATGGGAACAGTAGTTCCAATTCTCCAAAAGGTTCTCCAAAAACACTAGTTTATAGCATTATTGAACTAACTAAACTGATAATCATAGTTATTGTAGAATCATGCACTGAGTTCGAAAACGCGAAGGAAAAAATGCAGTTGAGCATTTTTTCGACTTTCCTTACAATGCTGTTCTGTTTTTAGAAAAGTTTCTCTTCAAGATGAATCGTCCCATAAACTCGCTGAGAACACGACTTCGTTTTGACACAAAAACTGTGTTCAGATGAAGGAAATATATTGTCATTAGCTTTCTATTTACGCCAAGAGATTTGAAATCGATTCACTATAATGCAAGATATTAAAATTTCAATATTAAAAAAAAAATTGAGTTCGTTTTTAGGTTAAAGCTGGAAAACTATTCTACTTTTCTACTTACAAACAGCACTCATTTATGCAGTGATTGGTCGTTGAAAGAAGTTGATGACTTTCGTTTTACATGTCGGACTCGATTAGCCGAAGACGCATTCTGATACTTCCCAAAAAATGCCTTGCAAACGGAACACTGTATAAAGCTTAAATTCCACCATTCTGTTAAACCAACTTTGTGTAGCAATCAGTCGAAATTTCAGCTTTAAGCAACATTCCATTCGCATGATATTTGGCGACAAACATATCTAAAGGCCTAATCTGCAAAAGAGAGGCTTTCTTTCTTCCAATTCTCTTGAAATTATTACGCTGTTATAGTGAACATTTTAACTTGTGATGTGTAGATCGGAAAAGGATTGTTTGATCTACCTGCCGATGCAAGAAGAAAATCAAAATTCATAAATACAAGCACGTTATAATCGAAAAAGAGGAGGCTTAAAGAGAGCCTCTCATCTGCACTTAGGACCTGATTTGTTTGGGACTCCAGAGAATCGAGTCCGACCTGTGTTTTGTAAATTAGAGTAGTTTATGAAGGTTTCGAATCCTTCAGAAATCATTTTAGTGCAGTATCTTCCGCCAGTTTCCCACCAAAATTACTAAACGGGCTTATGAGTAATACCTTCATGATAAAACATCTTTGAAGATTATTTATGCCACAAAGATATATTTCAGGAATATACCTGGGGTTGCTTTACAAACACCTTCAGGAATTCATGCAAGGATATTCCCACAAGAGGAGTATCGCCTGGAGTACTTGCCGAAAAAAAAACTTCAGAAACACATCCAGAGATTGCTTCAGAAATGCCTCCAGTGATTCCCCAACAATACCTCCAGCATATTTTACAAAAATATAGGCGGAAATTACTTCCGAAATGACTAAAACAAAAACTGCTTTAGATATACTTTTGAGAATTGCTTCGATCAACGATCAACGATCAATTCTGACTATACATGTCAATGGTTGCTCCTCCGTGATTGATCTGAACTGGTACCAGTTGCACTGAGATCCAACTGAATAAGGGGCTGGGACATTCCACTTATTCTCAAAGTGCAATTTTAGCAGCTCATGCATATTTGATCAATAACGGCGCCGGCCAAGTCCTTATAGTCAGCTGGGAAGGGAAAGGAATGTTAGAGTGTACTGGTTGCTGCTACTAGAGACCGAGAGCACTCTGCGTCCCCACAATCAGCACGGACTGGGGTATTTGTTAGATGGAAAGGATGGGAGATCTGGGAGTCACCGTTGGGTCGGTGATGCGATCCATGGATTGGGTGTTATTTTATAGTGTTCGTGATAGAGATTATGTGGTGAATAAGGTGAATAAGGTCAAGCGGCACAGCACGCTTTGGTTGCATAACTTATAGGCGTTATATATACACTGTGCTGTGAGTGGAAGTTGGAAGGGAGGTAAACGACTTTTTTCAATTCGTTTCTGGTTCTAGCGATGGCTATGAACATATGAATATATATGAAATGTATATGTAGAGAAGAGAGAGCGAGAGAAAGTGGATAGAAAGATACAAAGTAGGATGAAAAGGACGGGCCAGGGATTGAACCCATGACCTTCTGCATACGAATCAGAAGCGGTAGCCATTCCGGCGGATTTCTCATAAAATAAAACACCTCCGAAAACTCCCGACAGGAGTTTTGGAGTAATCTTCAAAGGAGAAGAAATAGAGGAATGCTTAAGGGAATCTCCGGGGATGATGATAAGTTTCTGGAGGAGTTTCTGCTGGAATCTCTTATTGATTTTTGTTTCTTATTCAGCCTTGGAGCAATTCTTGAGCAAATATCTGATAAAAAACGAAAGTTCAAAAACTCTTTGGAAAAGTTCAGGAAGAATAGTGATATGTGCTTCCCAAAGGAATCACTTGATGAATACCAAAAAGAATTTCTCGATTAATTTCAGTGAACATTCTCAAAGGTAGATATCCCTGCAGAAATCACTTAAATAGTTACAAAAGAAATCTTTCGATAAATTGTCGAAACGTTCAAGACATTTCTGAAGAAACTACTACATAGATTTTGGAAAGAATCTCCATGGCATTTCCTAATGTGTTTGCTTAAAAAAGAAATTCACAAAAATCCCTAAAGCTATCCTGTGGTACTTCCCAAAGGAGTATAGAAGCAAAATCTCAGGTGAATTCCTAGAAGAATTAGAAAAAAACTAAATTCCTAGAAGAATTAAAAATAAATGAAATTCAGCAAGAATTACTGTAGTGAGCTCACAAAAGAATTTCTGGTTCTTTTATCTGCGGGCATGCTTAGAAAAGCTTCCAAAGGCATATCTGAATTTATTCTGAATGAAATTCTTTATACATTGTAGATGAATCTAATTTCCATCAAAACAACTGAAGGAATTCATAAACAAATCTATAACAGTAAAACCCGAAGAGTTTCATCACATCACAGGTGAAAAGCCATTACCAGTGCAGGATTTGCTATGTCGTTCGGTTCCACGCCTCCCAAAAAGTTTTCTGTTTGATGTTTTGTCTCAAAAGAGCGCGTCAAACACTTTGCAGACTGTTAGAATAAATGTAACCGTCAACCATCGCAATCATGCTATAGGGAATCTATGCCTTCTGTGGGTTCCTTCAGATTATTTAATGGATTTCATTTTTGAATTTCTCCATTTTTGAATCCTTCAGAAATTCCTCCTGGAAATTAATGAGTTACGTCTAGGAGTTCGTTCCTTTAAGAAACCGGAGTTTAGTCTGAGATCCACGAATTTAATCTAGGGAACTCCGGATGGGTTCCCAGACGATATCCCAAGGTTTCCTCAATGCTGAAGATTTCCCACAAGGAACACTCTCGGGATTTTTTGAAAGTACTCCTACAGGATTTCTGGAATGAACTTCTGAAGGAGTCCCACAAGGAACCTTTGAATAATTTCGACAAGTGACAAGGAACTTCTGGAGGATTTTTAGAAGAAACTCCTCGAGGATACCTAAAAGCAACTTCTGGAGGACTTCCAGAAGCAACTCCGGCAGGATTTCTAGAAGTAACTTCTGAAGGATTACTAGACTAAACTTTTCGAGGGTTCCCGAAAGAAACTTTCGAAGGAAACGCAATAAGAAATCCAGGAGAATCCCAAAGATGAACAAAGATAGCATTCAGCAAAATTTCTTGGAAGTAATCAAAATCGAAGTTCCAGAAGGAACTCCCGTGGAACTCCTGGAGAATTTTTTGGACTAGTCCCCGAAGAATTTCCTGAAAAAAATCCAGAAGGAACTCTTTGAAGAATCCCAGAAAGGAGTATCGGAATGGATTTCTGGAGGATTTCAGAAAGTTGTCCAGCAAGAATTTTCCTATGATATTCTGAAGAATCGGAGGTACTCCTGTGGGAATCTCGGAAGGACCATCTTGGTGAATCTCAAAAGCAACTCTTGGAGGGATTTCAAAAAGATGTGTTGGCTAAAATTCAGAACGAATTTCTTAATGGACTCCGATTTCTGGTAGAATGCCCGAAGGAATCCCCGAAGAAACTTCAGAAGAAATTCAGAAAAGAACATCTGGGTCAATTCAGGAAGAAACTCTTGAAGAAATCCCAGAGCCAAACACGCTTTCTTCGAAAATTGTCATTGAATTTCAAGAGATAACCAAACGGAATGGTACGAGATAACCTAAAATAATTCCAGAAGGAACTTCCTGGGGAAACCTAAAAGAAGTTCTGTAGAAGCTGTAACGTTTACTACGTTCTAGAAATTATTCTGAATAAAGTTCTTGGTTGATTCGTTGTACATTTTCTGATGAATTTCCTCGAATTGCTGAAGAAAGATAATTTAAAATGGGATTCCGCAAACTATATCCATGACAGAAATTTTTGCTGGAGGGTTCGGAGTGAAAAACTTAAAAAATACAGAGTAATGTATGTAGTGAAACCTTCAGAAAAATTTCAACTGTAAATTCCTTGGAGAGAGACGAACCAGCCAAGAGCTGAAAACCTCTAATAAAGATAAAAAAAATCTTTGATAAATTCTAGAAGAAACAAAGGAACTATTTGGAACACGCTGCGGGACATATTACATTGAGATTGATCAATATTGCCAAAAGGCCGTAAACCTTCTCCTTTTTTGGCGTAACGTCCCCACTGCTTCCCAGTTAGTTTTCTATGCGTACTTCCACAGTTATTAATGAAGAGCTTCCTCTGTCAATGCCCATTTTACATGTGTTCATCCTGTGGTAGGCACGAAAAAACTCTATGTCCAAGGAAGCCAAGCAAATTTCTATTACGAAAAAATGGGACTGACCGGGTATAGAACCCACCATGCTTAGCATGATCAATGATCATGCTGTATACTCTTATACAGCAGCGGCTACATGGGCGCTCACATGACCGTACATGAATTTTCCATAAATCCAAAACTTGATGGATTTATCTCTGGAGGCTATCAAGTTAAACTGCGACATTTTCCAGGAAAATTTGCTCTATTTCCAAACCCAAACAAATCCGCCACATCACATGCGGTTGTGTATGCATGCGTGGGGGCACCCGCCTGCCGCCACCCGATCATCGTTAAAACCTTATGATTATTATTATGCAACCCGAGAGGCCTCCGAGCCAGCCACAGTAAACCAACGAGCCAGCGCAGCGATGAGACCGAGACATTAGTCAAATTTCCATATTTTCCAACGTGCCTCAACTTCTTCCTCAACTCACACGCACGCGGCGGCGGTGGCGCGGCGAAGTCTTGTCAGGCAGGTCTCTTCTTCACCGTACCATATCGTGTCTTCAGACAGCAGCAGCAGCAGCGAGACGACTACGGCATCCGCATCAAGCAGCGGCAGCGAAAATAGATTTATGGCGGGGCGCAACGAAGCGAAAACAATTTTCAGATAGTTTAGTTTAAAATTAGTCGTCGTCATTTCGCGCGGAATGGTGTTTTGGCTAAATCGAGCATATTATGATTTTTTTTCTTCTTCTGTTGGTTTTGAGTGTGGGGAGAGTTACCTCTGCTGCATACCCTCCTACCTGATGGATGGAAGGCAAACGAGCAGGGTTGGCAGATTTTAGGGTTAGTTTGCTACTTATTGTTTAACCACGTTAGATCGCAAATAGCAGGATTCCGTGCTGGACGATCCTGTGTGGACCATATTGTCAAGCTCCGTATAATCTTGGAGCAAATCAATGAATTCCAAGAGTCTTTCTACCTGGTGTTCATTGAATACGAAAAAGCTTTCGTCCGTCTCAACCACGAAAATATGTGGGAAGCCCTCAGGCGCAAGGATCTTCCTGAGAAAAACATCGGCCTCATTGAAGCACAGTACAGGGCATTTTCGTGCAGAATACTGCACAACGGTGTTTTGTCCGATCCCATCCGGGTCGTTGCTGGAGTGAGGCAGGCATGTATAGTACATTGTATACTATCTCCACTACTGTTCCTCATCGTAACCGACGAGATCCTGGTTGGTGCGACTGACCGTGAATCAAATCGTAGATTGCTGTGGCAACCCATTACCTCATAGCACCTAAATGACTTCGAACTGGCACACAACAACAACAACAGTCGCACATGGTTATCTCAATTTGTTCATCGAGCATATGTTCTGTTGTGCACATGGATGTCAAAGCATTTTCAACAGCAGAGAGTTGTTTGTTGCATTTTGATGGAACTCCTAAAAAGCCAGTTCGCGAGAACCGCAACCCCTTTTTGTATCGATGTTCTCCGATTGAGCTGATTTTTTTCAGGGTTTGGTTTGCCATATAAGAGATGATATCTGACCGATTTTCAAATGTTTCTGTAAGGGGTAGTAGGAAAAATTACCCTCAAAGATTTCATGTTTAAAAATAGGTGGAACCACTAAAATCGCAAAAACCTTCGCAAAATATAACAGATTCAGCTGAAATTTTGCATGAACACTCTAAATCTATAGCACTTTCAATATGACTACGCATAAACACCATTTCATTCCATTCTTACCTCATAAGAATCCAATGTTTTGCAAACATTTGTATCTATCCAAAACCCTGAAAATTTCAGCTCAATCGGAGAACATCGATTCCACCCACATCCCACAGTGGGGAAAAACAAGGCAAACCGACACTCCATTCACGCGGTCACTGCAATCATTTTTAATCGCTTCCGTTCATCATAACCCACTGAAGAAACCCTTCATAGCATAACACCTTAAAGTTTCTTGTGAGTTATGCAGCTGATTTCATACAAAACTCAATATATGTGGAGAATGAGGGTAAAATGAGCATAATGACATTCGCGCGGACACTACCATCACTTCTAATCGATTCCTTGTATCATAATCCTCCAAACAAACGCTTCTTAACATACCATTCGTATGTTTCTTGTGAGATATAGAGCTAATATCATATAAAACACAATATGTGTGGGGAATCAGGGTGAAATTATCATAAATACATTCATGCAGTCACTGCAAATACCTTCCAATTGATTCTCTGCATCCTTATCCTTCAGAGAACGTCTTTCAAGGTAAACCGCATTCATGTTTCTTAAGTGTTTTAGAGCTAGGTTCATATAAAAGTCAATAAAACCTGGTGAATTAGGGCAAAATGAGCAGGATAATGATCCGTGCGGTCTGTTTAACCACTTTTATTCGATTCTCCAAACAATTCTACGCCTAAAACCGTTTTGTTCATTAGAAATACTGGATGCGTTTGTGAGATACAGAATTTAGTGTCGGTTTACACTGTTTTGCAAACGGTTTGCACTGCCAAATTTTGGTCTACGTGGTTTATGAACAGCCCCTAAGCTATTGCAAAATGAAAACAGTCATGTAGAACTTTCAATCTGGAAGAATTTCGGAATCAAAATTTGGAGAGTCGAAGAATTTCTGGTAGAGCTCATTAACCCTAAAAGGGATACCTGGGGTCCATTGGACCCCAGGCGCCTTTCAGAGCTCGTCTTTGATGGAACACACTCAGCGAGGTGACGAAACTGAGGCCATGATGGTATCCCTTTTAGGGTTAAGGATGTATCTGGAGTACATAGCTCCAATTTTCTCGAGCACAAGTCTAGAGAACCGTCAAACATATCAGGCATATCTGTAACTTGATGCTAATCGCACAGAAAACATTGTCTTACATTTCCAGCCAGTTCCGCTTCTTAAATCGTAGCTAGAAGAAAACGTAAAATTCTTTAAAGAATGGCTGAAAGAATTTGATAAATTTTCTTTTGAATGTTTCATGAAGGTATTCGTAAAATAAATCATAGAAAGAGTTCTTTTTGGTCGAGAAAACTCATGACTATTCCTCGTAACAAGTTTTGTCATTTTCTGAAAGAAAAGTAAGGTAAAAACATTTGAAAAAAAAAAGTAAGCAGCACAATTGTCTGAACTAATCTCAATATTTTGTTAAAAATCATAGAAAACTGCACAGGAGAGCTTTTAGCAATATCCGAAGAATATTTTACGTCATGATATCCGAGCGAATTGCAGCAAAACGTTTACAGAAATACCCACTCGACATTTCAGAATTTATTTATTTCACTACGCCTCCAGCAAATGTTGCACAGACTGATTGTTTTTTTTTTTACAAACTAGTTTATTAGGCTCATTGGGATACCTTATCGGAGCCGATATATCATGTTAGTTTTACATATTCTTTTTACAAAAAGTATTTTTGTTAGTTTTAGTAGCTAAAAAAACAAAAATAATGTAATTAATTAATTATAACTGAATACAGACTGATTGTTAAAAACTATCACAGATCCTTAATATATATTTAAAACTAGCTGTCCCGGCAAACTTTGTCTTGCCAAGCTGGTGTGGTTTGACAACTGTTGAGCTCATAATATCACCGCACTCTAGATTGGTTTCATTTCGATCGTGTTGATTTCCTTCCCAGCTCATGAACAATCAATTATTTATCAATTTCCTTACTTTTCTAATTGATTATAATAACTTTTTGTACATATAAACACAGCCACCACGAATACGAACCGAACCGTGCAAGAGTCATGCTGATCGGTTCATTCGTTCTTGAGTTTTGTTGCCTCAAAGGAACTCCAAACTCATTTTTATATATATAGATGTATTCCTAGACATCCCAAAGTCAAACACGTCGAAAAATTTCAGAGTTTAACCCTCTAATATCCAATCCCGCCTTTAGACGGTGTGTAGTTTGAGCATTTTTATAATTTTTGTTTCGTGAGAAATCTTTTTTTTTTATATTTTCGGCTGATATTTAGGACTGTTCTGAATATCTCAAAATGATTTTTGGTGTGTTTTAAAGCGTATTTACATTTTTTTTAAATCATTGAAAAATTTATGTTTTAGTCACCTTTTAGAAGTCATTGTTTATTTTGTATTGAATCGCTACAATTAACATATTTTATTTTTTTTCCAAATCATTCTATCCTTGTTTAATAGTTTAAGGGAATCGAACACACTCTAAAATTATTTTCCTTAAAATTACACGGAAAATAAAATTTTCTGTGAAAAAAAATTTAAAATAATAGTATTTTAACAATAATCATAAAATCTCAAAATGTTTTCATCTCAAAAAATCCGTTCCCTAAATTGGCTTCAAGGAAAAATATAAAAGTGTGGGGATGTTCAAAAATAAAAATTAGTGGATAACTGACACTGAGGAAGATTACAAGTGGTAGTCGAAATACGCGTATCTGTCAAAGGATAAGCAACATAGGGCGGAATTAAAAGGTACGAAACTGATTACACTCATTCAAATTAGAAAAATCTAAAACTGAAATTCACGAAATCGAAAATTAAAAAGAATCATCTTCCAAAACATGTTTAAACCGATTTAATATGACTAAAAATTATATTTAGATCAAAATCAAAAATTTGGGTATTAGAGGGTTAATGACTGAAGGAATTCTAGGAACACTCTCTGAGAGATACTCAAAACTAATATCTTCAGGAATTTCTGCAAGAACTTGGTGAGTATTGGAAGAGTTTTGCCTCGAATCTTTCAAGCACCCAAACGCCACAATCACAATAACAATCGTCGACTTGCTTTGGTATATTTTCTATATTACATACTGTATATATATACACTCCCGATGAAAAGCTTGGAGTCACCCCCTCAAAAACATGGCATTGCCCATATCTCTACCAATTTGCGTCCGATTTCAATATCCTAGGTCTCATTCGATAATAATTCAACGTAACTTTCAACATGGTTTAGGTTAAAGTTTTTAAAAAATATTTATATGTAAACTTAACCCAAAGTTGTCAAATTTTCTAAAAAATGAATATAAACTTACGGTAGTGTCGCTGTAAATTGGGTCAACCAAATTTTAAAATGAGAGCGGCAATATAACCTATTTTCTATTAGCTTTCAACTACTTTTTACCGAACTTAGCTAAAAAATCTAGGAAAAAAAGTTATTGAGTAATTTAACTCTTGATGTCATCGACCAAAAGTTTGGGGTCACCCCTCAATATGATGTATCAGCCAAAATTTTGAGGTCACTGTCGTAAAACATGTAAAGCTTATTTGATGATATCTTCGTCATCTATAGTTCAATTTTAATTGTTTTTGGCACATTTCAAAGATAATTAACTCAATATACGTTAGATGTCTTCAAATTAACGTATCCAACGATTTTTATGCATAAGAATGTTATGTAAAGTTAACACATTTCAACGCATTTCAAAAATTGAGACAATTTCACGTAAAGTTTCAGTATGTAAATTTTATGTGTGGTTCAATGTCTATGCAGTGAGTACAATTCATTTTGAAGAAGAACTAAAATTGAATGAAAGATGACAAAGATATCAACAAATCACTTTTCCTTGTTTTACGATTGTGACCCCAAACTTTTGGCCGATACATTATTTTGAGGGGTGACCCCAAACTTTTGGTCGATGACATCAAGGGTTAAGTTCCTTAATAACTTTTTTTCTAGAATTTTTAGCCAATCTCGGTAAAAAGGAGTTGTAAACCAATAGAAAATAGGTTATATTGCTGCTCTGATCTTAAAATTTGGTCGACCCAATTTCCAGCGACACTGCCGTAAGTTTATATTTTTTTTTAGAAAATTTGGCAACTTTGTTTACACACAAATATTTTTGAAAATTTTTCACCGAAGTCATATTCAAACTTATTTTGACTTAGGGGCTGTCCATAAACCACGTGGTCATTTTTTTGGGACTTTTTAACCCCCCCCCCCCCCCCCGCGTGGTCATTAGTCCATACAAAAAATTTTATTTGTCCATACAAAATGGTCATTGGCCGAACCCCCCCACCCCCCCCCCCTAATGACCACGTGGTTTATGGACAGCCCCTTATTATCTTTCGAATGAAACCTAGGATTTTGAAATCGGACGCAAATTGGCGGAGATATGGGCCTAAAAAATGACATGTTTTTGAGGGGGTAACGTTTGATCAGGAGTGTATATATACTTGGGGACGGGATCACTTCACTTTTTGTCTCGCTTCAGACAGCGAGAAATGGCGCTTAAGCCTAGGCTTTCGAGCTTGGGCATAAGGTTTAAATTGTCCTATCCCAGGAAGAAGAACCTCGTCGGAGTGACATTAACTTACTTAGCAACGTCACTCCCAACGTATTTACTGTACATTTATACTGCACACTGTACGGAGCGGTTGGTACGAAATGTCTCCGTTCTTTAGCTATATTGTACTAATGACGCTACACAGTAGACCTGGCAGCTTCAAATCTTGTATCACATCTCTGATGTTCTGCAAGCATTGATGACAAGAAAAATGATAGAAGTAGTCGATTCTATCATTTTCCAGCATTCTTTCAATTAATGGCTGATGTGTAGACAAGAACCTTTCAGGTACCCAAACGCCTGCGATGTAGATTATGAAATTAAACCCAAATATTTTTGTATGGCGCGTAAAATTTCTCAACTAACTATTGAAAAAATGTTGCCTGAAAACATTTTTTTATAGAATTTTGAAGGGGGGGGGGATGACATATAACAAATTAAATATTTGCATCGGCCTAATGCCGTGCAAAGAATTTACAAAGAAGTCCCCAAAAATCTGGCACCCCTTCCTGCAACGACGACGGCGACGATCCTCATATGAAGATGACGAAGTGGATGATGGGGGTATATTTTTAAAACGCCCAAACGAAAACACAACAGAAAAACAGTGCAGAGCAGAGGCAGTAGAAGCAACAGCAACGCCAACGACACCAACGACGGCGATTGAGAACGAACGAACCACTTGTTGTTTTGCCTGGCTGCTTCAGCTTGCTTGCTTGCTTGCTTGCTTTCTTGGCCTGATGAGTACACTCGGATGGACAAACGGACCCAGACCGACGACGACGGTTAGAAGAAAGGTGTGTGTCTGTGTGTTAGAAGACCTGGCCGGCCGGTGATGAGGAGGTATTCGAGGACGGGATGGGATGGTCAACGGAGGACCCGCGGGTGAGGGTGTTGTTTTGCCAGGGTTCTTTGCTTTGACTTGTCGTTGTTGTTGTTGTTGATACCGCTGCCGTCGTCGTCCGCACTTTGACTCTGTTGTTAGCGAGTCTTCTGTTTTCCCCTACAATTAATGCTCATATTTAACGGGCGAAGAAATTTGATGAGCTTCATTCTCATCAGCAGCAACAGCAGCAGCCATGGCACCCACCCGACGATGATGATCATGATGATGACGAAGTGTCGGAGGTATTTGGTCACACATAGAAACACAAGACGGCATCGGGAGGCACGCTTGGCTTTGACTTAGTGATGCACTTGCTTGAACAATGTTCGAGGGGCTTTAATCAGCCATATCAGTCTACAAATGGATGCAGTCAGTCCTATAACTAAAAATAATGCTGAATGTTAGAATTTGTTGATTTGGTTGAAGTTCGGCAAAAGCTGAACAAGGTGCAGCAATTGGGTTTTAAAATTTTGTAAATTGTACTGATTTTTTGATTTTATACGAAAGAGCACCTTTTTCTGAGCCACTACGATTTTTTCAGGTTTTTAGAACTTTATTTTGGTGCCTAAAATCAATTTCAAAGAGATTTTTTGAAATCACCTTTTGACAGCTGGGCAACTGTTTGACAGCTCCGCTCAGTACAAAATGCGACGAGGGGTGATTCAACAAATCGCTCCCATACAAATTTCAAAATGATTTTTAAATAGGTTCCCAGGCACCAAAATTCATGAAAATTTGGATTTCGACTCAGTTTGGCATGCAGATTCAGAATATGGAAATATGTATCTCAACATCGCTAAAGAAGCCAATTGGGTTGTTTAGTGAATAGAATATTCCTATTTTCTATACACTGAAATAATTCTAAGAGCCTATTTTATCAGACACCACATATACATTGTACCCCTAGTCTGACACGTTCACTTCAAATGAATCGTTATACGTATCATTCAATAAACAGATCCGATTGAAAAGCCTTCTAATGAAACTAAATGACACTTGCGCATATCGGAGTTATATGCACATAACACGATCGATACATTAGCTGTGCATATAACTTTGACCAGGTGGAAAAGCAACATTGGCAGATAAAGTTGAACACGTTTTGCAGAATTCCGCAATTCCAGTAAGTGAGCTTCGTGGTCGTGCGGCTAACGGCGTCGGTCATTTGGGCGTTGTGAGTTCGATTCCCGCTCCAGCCTAAGTAAACTTTTTTTCAATATATTAAGGATATTATTGGAGTTGCATATACATTGGCACACCCAGCCCACATGATAGAAGTAAAATGCATGGCATATAACAGTATCATGGCCATCTGAGAGTCATACCACATGCGTCGCATATAACTCTCACTTCCTATTTTCAACCTCAGATTAGATTCATATGATATTCCAATAGTGCAGTAATATATGACTGGCATATAACTGCGATCGAGAGAGTTGGCTCAATGTAGCCAAATCGAAAGAGCTCATTTTTCTGCGTATACCGTGATTTTTTTGGATTCCAATACCCTTGTTTTGATGGTTAAGGGTCTGTTCCAATTGGTGAATTAAAATTGATTTTTACTTAAACTTGACAGTTCTCCTAAGGAAATAATTATCGAACTGTCAAGTTTAAGTGAAAATTAATTTCAATTCTCCAATTGGAACAGACCCTAAATTAACGAAACAGTTTTAATTTTCGTGGATAGAATGACAGTTCAATCGATAAAATGACAGTTCGACCCGAACAAAAAAATGTCCCAATACAAACTTTTAATGCATTTTAAAAATAGTTCTCGGACTCCAAACATTGTGAAATTTTAGATTTCGTCTAATTTTTGGGCGGACAATCTGATTATGAAACAATCTAGATACCCCCAAAAACCCAATTTTTTACCGAAAGTTAACCGTTCGGTAATTTCTTACCAAAATTCTGAATTTTTTTGATTAATATTTGATAATCTGAATTTAGAACGAAATTAGAACAGCTGAACAAGGTATTTTATTTGAGGCATTTTTTTTTAGAAAATATAGCCGACTTCCGTGATATTTTACCAAAAAAACAACCGATAAAAAATCTTAACAGCAATTCAGTAAAGTTAGTAACTTTTATCAAACTTCGCTAAAGCTTGACAGATAATGATAACATTTTACTAAAATTTCCCAATGAGGTACAGTGTCGGACAAAACAATGAGATCACCAGTCGTTTTTCATACAAACTGACCAAGTTTGACGACAACACACTTAAATTTGAATACCGAGTTCGGTAATTTATTGACGAAATTAGAACACCTGACCACAGCAAAATTGGATTGTTTACCTTTTGCATGCGTTTTTGACAGTTGGTGTGCTGAGCTTCGGTAAAATCGATCACCGAAGCTAGCGAAATAGTTCTGGTATTCTAATATCGTCAAAAAAGTACCTAACAGGCAATTCAGGATGAGTGTGTATGGTGCTCGATTTCTGGTGAACCGATTCGGCATAAATTTTGCCATTTTAAATTAGACTCGTATATCTGTAACTTTTGAAGCAATGAACAGAAAACTCAATCAAATCAGAACGGAACAAAAATGTACGTAATTTCAAGGTGACTGTTGAAATTGGCCAAATAGAATCACTAAGAAACCAAGCACCATTTCGTCAAACTTGGCCATTATGGTCGTATATGCAGATGACGTTTCTGACGTGAATACTTATTTACGTCACGCAAAAAAAAATAAAACCCCTTTCTCTATGCCACCTTTTTTTGCAAAATATTTGTATAGACCGTCACACTATCACGAACGCACTCCTCACCTTCATCCTAGAAGTTTGACTTACTACTCCCGATATAGTTCTGTATATGAGTGCCAGAGATTTCTCTAAGAATTGTTGAATTTCCCTATTGATTCCTTCCCTTTCGGAAATCTACCAAATGTTCTTTCTTCATCTTGGCCATATTGGTATAGAAACTGCTCTTCGGCCTATGAGCACTTTCACAGTTTTTATCGTGTGGAACGTACGAAGATACTCAATGCCCAAGGAAAGTCAAGGTAATTTACATGTCGAAAAACAGTTTGGAAATCGAACTAGTCTCGAACTCGAACTCGAAAAGCTCTGTGTTCTTCAAAGATGCCTCTCGAGACAATAATGGACTTTCTCCAGGATTTATCCTGGGATTCTTTTCAGTACTTATCTTAAGACTTTCGCGAGATTCTTTCCTGGGGATTCTTTACGGCGTTTTCTCTGGATTTCCTCCTGGATATACTCTAAACTACCCAACCACCTCTCCCCCTAGATTCCCACTGAATTTCCCCAAGGATTCCTTTTTACAGTGAATTTCACCCGAATTTCACCCAGGATTCTTCCAAAGATTGGTTCAGAAGTTCCTCCACACTTTTTTTGCATGGGTTTCTCTTGAGATTCTATCCAGGATAATCTTGAGATTTTTTTCAAAGATTCCTCCCGGGTATACTCCAGTAATTCTTTTCAAGATTCTTGCATTGATTCTTCGAGATTCTTCCAGGATATTTTCTAGAAATTTCAACATTCCTGCGGAGATTGATCCATGAATGCTTCCCAAGATTCCTTCGAAAGTTCTTTCCGGCAATCCTCCATTTTTCAGGACTCCACCAAACCACCAAAGATTAATCGTGAGATTCCTCCAACGGATTTTTAAGGACTACTTAATGGATGGATATCTCCTAAGATTGGTTGAAAAATTATCTCTGGAATCCATTCGCAATACTTTTCAGGATAGGGTCTGAGACCAATTGGGCAGGACCACCTATTTTGGGCACTTGCTACCAAAACTCAGCCAATTTCAATCCGATTGACTTGAATTTCCGAACATGGCTAGATACTGTGCGTATCTGATCGTGTCCCAAAAATTAAGTCAATCGGTTCAAAATTGGCTGAGTCAAAGCAGCAAGTGCCCAAAACAGGTGCTCCTGCCTAAATGGTCTCAGACCCTACCTTCCCGTTATTGACCCAGAAACCTCTCCTGAAACCCTCGCATATTTCTTCAGCGATTTCTCCAAAAATTATTTCCGAAATTTCTTAGAAGATTCATGCCGAACATTCTTCATGAATTAATTCAGGATTCTGGCTGCTTACTCTTGTAGGATTGATGACACGGCAGAAAAGGAGTCTATTAACATATGTTCTATAGAAGAAATAGGATGTTATCAGTTATTTTTTTCGAGTACGTTGTGTGGCTTCGTTGCCGTGCGGTGGGTGTTCCCGTACCGTCCCACTCCGAGTTTCTCCGAAACTTTTCGTGAGAAATGTTTCTTCCTCGAATCTTCTGCTACATGTAATGATGTCTGTTTTGCCAGTTGTCTAGTGTTAGCCTAGTTCATAAGTAATCTGCTAAATAACTTCCTGAGAATCCTGCAAGAACCATGGATGCAAATTACTAAGCAAACTTGTTAAAAATATGTGATAGACATGAAAGAAGTCCACTATGGATTCCAATAGAATTTGCTAAATTCCTTGTCATCTTGTAAAATACTCTTATAGGGAATCGCGCCACTTGGGCGGTGGTTCTATATTCGTCTGTTTTTCACTATAACTCAGTCAAATTTGAACCAATTGGCACAACTTTTGGAATGTGGTGAGATAGGGATATTATCTACCCGAGTACAACATTTCAAGTCAATTGGTTCAAAATTGACTGAGTTATAGTGGCAAACAGACGAATATAGAACCACCGCCCAAGTGACGCAATACCCTAAATAGGCTTCACCAGAAATCCTTAAAAAAATCTACGCGGAGCCTGAAGTCCATAGTGCCTATGGACTGGCATTGTGCCAAATGTGTTGAAAAATGGCCAAATTATGAAGAAAACACATGTAGTTCTGATGTGAGTGGCAGTCACGACTACCCAATTTGCTAAACAGCATGCCATAACTCACTATGCCATAGAGCAAGTCCACCTCCAGCGGTCCTTACGTGTCCACTTTTAACAGTCCCTGAGAGCGCCTACGAATAATACAGGGGATACTCAAAGTAACTGGGACAGGTTAAATTTTCAGTTTTCAAAAAATGTTCAACTAGCTGTAACTTTTCGAAAAGAGCATCAAATATTCTCAAATTTTTACTGTAAGTTCATCAACTAGTTGTGTATTAGTGGTCCCAATTTGGAAAAGATCGGGCAATTTTACAAGAAGTTAGAAAGATTCTAGAAAAAGGTATAATTACCCGATAGCCAACTTTGAGCTGTTATAACTCCGGATTCAACAAACCGAATGCAATGAAATTTTGACTTTTATGACAAATATAATGAGCTATTTAAAACTTTTGACTTAACTTAAAATTCTTTACACGAAAGAAAATTATAACGATTAGATTATTTTTCTAATAAAACACCAATTTATCCAAAACTTCATCATCGTTTCAAAACTCGAGTTAGTAATTATAACTAATTGACTTGAATATAATTATGTTTTGAAAAAAAAAATAACGAAATGGCCGGCGTTAAATTTAAAAAGTAATGGGATGCATATGAAAAATAGATAAATTTACTAAAAAACATAGAATAAATGAATTCGCTTCAACTTTTATTATTATGAAGAATTTCAAATTAAGTCAAATGTTTTTCATAGTTCATTATATTAGTCATAAATGATCAAAATTTCATTGCATTCGGTTCCTTGGATCCGGAGATACAACAGCTTAAAGTTGGCTATCGGATAATTATACCCTTTTCTAGAAACTTTCTAACTTCGTGTAGAATAGCCCGATCTTCTCCAAATTTGTACCACTGATACACAACCAGTTTATAAACTTACAGAAAAAAATTGAGAAAATATGATGCCCTTTTTGAAAAGTTACACCTAGTTGATTTTTTTTTTTTTGAAAAGTGAAAATTTTACCTGTCCCAGTTATTTTGAGTATCCCCTGTATTTTAAGAAGTTTCCGAAAAAAAAAGGAAATTAATACACCAAGGTCAAGGATTTTGGAGCATTTTTACTCGATAAAGGTTTCAAGATAAATTTAATCGGCAAATCTAGGTCACCAAGTAATTCATTAGAAACCACTCGAGAGTCTTTCAGCAATGAGTAAGGCTTCTTGAAGTGATATCACCAAATAATAGCCGAGACTTAACCAATCATATGGTTCCGGATCATTTGCCTGAATGCCGTTTGGCCGAAAAGAGAATGACTGTTCTCTACATCAGTGTAACTCGAAAAAACAGCTGATGATTCAAAGAAGCAAAAATCTCTGATAAAAACGTTCGCATTTGTAATGATAACTGATCCCTTTATGATAAAACTAAAAAGAATTGCCTGTGATTAAAAGAAAGAAATATTTCTGCTAGAATGTCAACCGGAGTTGTACCCTTTACGCCAAATGGCATTCGGTCAAATGGCCGGACACCTCTATATAGCGAGTACATAAGCTTATTTTCACAAAAACGAACTTATAATTATGACACGACGGCTGCATGGTAAAATTTAGAACACCAATAGCACTAGTTTACAACATTTTTGAACTCGGTAAGCTGATGATCATTTTTGGTATAGAATCATGCCCTGAGTTCGAAATCGCGAAGGAAAAAAATTACAGTAGAGCAGAAATTTTTTCGACTTTCCATACAAGGTTGATGATTTGAAAACGATTTTTATTCTATTTTTAAGCAACGTCGCTCACTTCACACATCTCATTCTCCGTAATCAATGCTCCGATTGAGCTGAATTTTTTACTGCAACTCGCCTACATATAATCTCACCGTAAAAAAACACATTTCTTCTTTATTTTTGGAAATTTAGCTAAAATTTAAGAAGATCGTCCCTAAAACTTGTTAATATCTTAAATTTCACCAATCTGACGTAAAACCTGCATTCAGATGATCGAATGGTATTATATTCAGCTTTTAATTTATGGAAAAAGATTTAAAATTTGTTAAACAAAACGCAAGATATTTGAATTTTATTAAATTCCATATTTTAAAAAGTTGTAAAACTCAATATTGAGCTAAAACTCAAAAACTGTTCTACTTAAGTTTTTTTGAAGCGCGGTTTCGAAATCAGCGCTAAATTGTGCTTCAAAAATTTTGGTCGTTGACAGAAGTTCACGACTTTCGTTTTATTTTGTAAACTAGTGTAATCAGAGAAAATCCTTGACAAGATTATGGTAAAATTCAATCCCTTTCAGAAGTTTGGGTGAGTCCTTTCTAAGATTCTAGGGGAATGTCTTTCAGGAATCTGCGGTATTTTTTTGTTTTATGTGAGAATTCCTCTCAGAATTCCAGTGAATCCCTCTCAGGATGCTGGGGAAGTCCATTCTAGTAGTTTTCGTAATCCCTTCCAGGGATAATCCTTATCAGATTTTCGGAAAAGTCTCTCTTAGGTTTCTAGATATATTTCTCTCAAGAATCTGGAATTACCCCTCCTATGATCAAGATGCTGGGGAATCGCTCGTAGAATTCTGGGGAAAACATTTCGGGATTCTGGCAGAATTATTCTCAGCATTCTAATGGATTACACCCAGGATGTTTTGGTAATGCTGGGAGAATACTTAAAATGATTCTGAACGAATTCTTCTCAAGATTCTGGGATCCTATCTCCCTGAATTCTGTGAGAGTATTTCTCAGGTTTCTTTGGCAATCCCGCCCAGTACTTTGAGGGAACCATTCTCGGGATTCTGGAGTAATCCTTCTTAGAGTTCTAAGCTACCCTTTTCAGGATTCAGGGTCAATTCTTTCAAGTTTCTTGGGAAACTATCCTAGGAATCCGAAAATCTTTTTTGTGAGAATCTCTCTCAGAAGAATAATTCCGCGAGAATCTCAGGATGGATTTATGGAGAAATTTCAGGAACCATTTCGAAAGAAATTTCAGAAAAAATGCCGGAACGAACTCAAGAACAAGTCACAGGAGAAATTTCAAGAGCATTTTCTCCTGGGGAAATCCTTAGACGAATTACCGAAGTAATGTCATGAAAAAAATCGAAAAAAATATAGGGAGTTTGGGTAAAATCGAGGACGAAATTCCGAGTTTAATCCCAGGAAGATATCTGTGATAATCGTGGAAGGAACTTCGAGTTTCCAAGAAAAATTTTCTTGGAAACTCGCATGTGAATTGATCTTCACACTTCAAATAAGCATATCTTTCATCTGAGGACTGAGCGCCATGGCTTTTCGAACATTGATTCTATCTGGGACATTCTGCTCTAGGTCTTTCAGACTGATATAAAAGTTATAGTAAATTACCTGTCATACCCGTTTCGGCATCTAAATTCATCAGTAACTCTTCAATCATATTAAACGGTTTGTATTTCATTTGTTTAGGTTTTCATCATAAAGATGTAAAATTTGTGGAACATTATTTTGTGTTGATATGTCCCTCCCTAACAAAGACATCAAAGTGCAGACGATTCATACTAAGACGCGATCCAGTATGTCCCCTTTGAATTAGAAATTTCTAGACAACACTCAAGCTATGAAAGAACAAACGTTGCGAACAATAGGCAACCTACTAGACAAAACATGATTACAGGATTGACTGATAGACCAACAACAATTGTGAAAACTCGTCATCCTGGGTTCGGAAATTGTTATCCACTAGTGTTATATATTCTGTATATTCATATATGATGCCTTAGTTCATTACGCATTTGTAGTGTTCCACTATAATATGTTTTATTATAATCCATTTGTAGTGCTTATTATAATCCATTTGTAGTGCTTCATTCTATTTTCGCAATATGTAGTAGAATTTTATTAATTTGGTGAATTCGTTCCTGCATTCCTTCTAAAAGTGTTGAGCCAGAACTTTGATCAAACGTATCATGTGGCCATGATCTATCTCCTAGCAGCATGCAAATATCTGTGATACATATGAGGGCCGTAGAGGTAGAGGTCTCTGCAAAACTTTTCACAAGATGTCTATGTGGAAAACTGAGAAGGAAAAAACCTGAAGTACTCAGGGAATATCTTGAATTTTCTGGGAAATTTTACCCCGTAAAAATACCAGGATTTCTCACAAGATTCCTTTATTTATTCACACCATTTTTCTTGGTACTTATTCATTGTTGAATTCATCTCGGAGATTCTTGTGGATTCCAACTGGCATTTTTCCAAGTTAAGAAAGATTCTTTCTTCTGCCTGGAGCTTAACAAGGGGATTCTACTATTTTGTCCAAAATTTCTCCCGGAGTTCCTCCGGCATTTTGCTCAGAGAAATTTTCGTGGGATCTTCTTCCAGGATTTATCCTGATAATTCCACAAGAATTTTCCGAAGAATTTGTCTCAGATGTTGATGCAGAATTTCTCTTACAGTTCCTCTCAGGACTCCTCTTGAAGATTGTTCGTGATTTATTTCGATGTTCTTCTGGAGGCTTCCCCAGGCGATCTGCCTGGGATTTTTCCAAATGAGTATATAGGAGTTATTCCAGGAATTTCTACTAGACCTCGTGCAATGATTTCTTTGGAAGTTTCCACGAATTCTCTACCGTAGTTCCTCCCGGGATTTTTATTCCGAGGTATCTCCAGTTGTTTCATCAAGAAATTCCCGTGAGCTTTCTTCTTAATCCTGCATTTCAACAGAAATTTCATCCAGGATGTTTTCTAAAAGTTTTCACAGAATTTCTTTTGAAGTATCACCTGCGATTACTCTCGGACTTCTCTCAGAAGATTCCTTCCGGTTGTTGCATAGGATGCTAAAGTACAGGCCATATGCGTACATGCTTCCATATACTTGCATGTAAAGTGCGCGTATATCGCCTCCACTTTAGCATCGTATGCAACATCATATACGATCGTGAGTTCTTTAAGTGATTTTTTCTGGTTATATAAGTTTTCTCTGGATTTTTTTCCAGACATCTTACCGGAGCCCCTTCCGAAATTGTGCCAAGATTATGTATGCTGCTTCTGGAATTTATTAATTGATTGTTCTCGGAATTCTTTCATGGAAATTCCCGGAGAAATTTTAACAGGAATTCAGCCAAACTTTTCGAAAAACTTCGAAAAGACCTGTTTTGGAAAGATCTCTAGAGGAACTTCGCAAGGAATCCTAAGAAAAACAGGGATATCTCGACAAAAAGGCTTCTCAAAGCAGGTCGTTCTACATGCCCAGACATGGATGCGACTTTGGCAGCCACTCGTCATTCTTCACGCTTTTCATGGCATCCGTCACCTTGCCCATAGGCATGTGCAGTGCAGTTTCACGGTTACCTGAGTCTCGAAATAGGTGAACTATGTTTGATCAGAAGGAAGTCAGCGCAAATCGATTGTCAGAACTGGGCATATGGGCGAAAGACGAATCCAATTGCGTGGAAACGGCTATCTCAGTCTTAATTTACTGACGATTTATTTTATTCTACCAGACGTTTCGGCCATGGGTTTTGGCCTTTTTCAAGGGAAAAAATCTATCGTCCTTGTCCTTGTTACAATTTGCATTTGCGTTTATCAATTTATCCGGGTCATTGCTTTTTTGTACAATTTTAGGGTAATTAAAACGAAAATTTTGGTCAGAGCTTAGCTTACATATTTAACGGCTGTTTTAAAATGGTGAATTTCTGTCTGAAATCCAACTGTAGTAGCTGTTTCCCTCCGAAGATTCCCTCATGATAGCTGGAGCACGCAACGTTTCGAATCATATTCTTATCTGGTAAAGCGGATGATTAGAGGCCTTAGGTTTGAAATGATCTTAACCAATTCTCAAACTCCATTCCCAGGATTCCATTCGATACCTACCTCCTTTTCTGATGGGTCCCACCTGACCGGCCTTCATCTCATCCCCCTGCACGACGGCCACCGGCACGACCAGAATGCTAAACAACAGCAAACTAACCATGACCAGCCAGGCCAACTTGGCTGGCCTGAATACCACTGATCCTGCTAGTGCTGCTGCCACGCCCGTTACCGTTCTGCTCCTTCTGCGCCAGCCGGCATCTGCCGCACTCCGTCGTAACCGACCACCCCACATGACTTCGTCTTCTTGCTTCACTTCCACCGATGATTCTTCTTCGTCTTTCCCACTTGATTCGACTCCGCCACTTGGACAGAGGCAACGGCTGCGCCGCTTCGTCCTGTACTTTTGCTTGTGCTTGGTCGCCAACTGCCCCAGCAGGTTGTTCAACCCGGCCGTAGCTTCCTCCGCTTCTGCCGTCACCACCCCCGCCCTCATTTTGCACCCTGGTTGCACTAATTCTTCATTTGCACTTCCGCCGCCGCCGCTGCTGCCACTGCTGTTATTGCACCGTCGTCTCGTCGTCTTCGGCGGCGGCAGTGATGAAACTTCTTCGCCGCTGCTGCCTCTTCGGCGACAGCTGCTCGCAGCACTACTTCCCCTTTGCCGCCCCAGGAACTCTACACTTTGGCTATTGTTGCCGCCGCCACTTATGCTGTTGATCGCTTCCACTTTCTTCCTCATTTTTTCGCATTCTCCGGAATGCAGCACGTTCAAACACTCATACATACGCGGTCGCAGCTCTGTGCCGCCGCTGGCCACTACTCTCACTGCCTGCCTTGCCTTGCCTGGCCTAGCGCGCTTGCCAGGCTCTTTCAATCTCCGAAGGAACTATACACCACCGATTTGCTACATTTTGCGGTAACCGCTTGCTCCATTTATCTGGGATTCACTAGACGGCGCACTTTCACTGCACAAAAACAACGTGGATAGCACACAACTTCCCCTAAATACTCGCCGTAGTAGGCCGCGCGGCCGAGATGTCGTCTAACCGCCTCGAGGAATCATGAAAAACACGGCCTACTCTTGTTTGGAGCAGTCGAACGAAGCAGAAGACGACGATTGCACTCTGCTCGCGCGCGCGTTTCTCGTTCTGTATCCCTCGCACACAATACACACCAAAATATTTGGACGTTCCGCACTTCCCCGGTGGACCCCTCGCGAGCGTATCCGCCACACCGTAAACACACACAGCAGACACGACACACACCACGGTTACAAACAGTGTAGTAAGGAGAGCTGCACAGAGCACGGGCTCTCTTCTCTGCTCACGCGAGCGAACAACACAGCACTCTCCGTCTCCGGCAACTACTGCTGCGTGCCTACTATGACGTGACGGACGACGACGACGATTCAACACACTACCGTCGTGGCGCTCGGGTCGCGGCCGTAGCGGTGGTGGCTGGCTGGTTTACCACACCACAAATATTCTTGTTGATACGACGCAATATCCTCTTTTGGTCTGAATCCGGCGGAGACGGTCTCGAATCCGCGGTCGCGAACTATATATCCCACTTGTCCAATTCTGGTTTCTGGTGTCCTCAAGTCTGGCACCTCTCTATTCCGGGTATGGATTCGATCGAATCTGCGGGGGAAAAGAACGGGGAGACGCGAGAAAAGAAACCTCAATTAGCAATTTAGAAAAACATCGAGTAGGCATCACAGGCACACTACTGACTGACTGGTTTGATGTGGTGCCTGCCACCTAGAGTGGGATGGGGCGCGAAAAAGTAGGCCGCTTGCTGCTAGTTTATTTGGGAACAATCACGAGGAAGCTCAAGTTTTTTTTTTTAATCTGAATTGTGACTAAAACTACGGTTTTGTTCTGCAGTTAGCTCCGTAGTATTCGAATTCAACGTCTACAATCTTTTTCACTTCATGTAACCGAAAAACCCTAAGAAAAAGTGACGGTATAAAACCACCCCTTGGTAAAAGTGAACTCAGCTTTCGGCAAATCAACAAATCTACTCCTCTATCAAGGGTACGAGACTTTATAGACATCCTAGATCATCTTGAACGCCAAGAAGATTGAAGAAACAACATAATTAATGCACTAGTAGCGTAAAATGCCGCTATTGGATATGGTTTACATTCATACGTGTATGAATAGTGCTCCAAACTGTCCTGTAATTAAGTCCTTCAAATCTACAACGGTAATTTTGTTCGTTACAGCAACAAATAATAACATTGCATGATCTGCTGATGTCCGAGAATCTCTTGAAAACTCGAATGCTATTCAGATACATTTCTAAGGATATTCCAGGTCATCCAAACTAACTTGGAGTTCAGAACGTCGAGCCTATACTCGTAACAAAAGTAACATCCACTATACAGAGTAACTCAGCATATTCAACTATGGTTTCTGGGCCTACTTGAAGACTAATAAGACATCATGACATCCAGGGTCGTCCAAACTGTCCTGGAGTTTAGTCCTTAACATCTACAACCGTTTCGGTAGGTATTTTCGTTATCAAATGTTACGTCACATATCCAATATATCTGGAAGTGTTCAAAACATTCCAAAATTCTTTTGGGATATTCCAGACTAACTTAATTACTCCGAAGAGCAGCCGTTACAATCATAACAGTAGTCATATCTGCTACACAGAGTTACGTTGCATAATTCATAAACGACGTAGATTGATTTTTGGACTTCTCATCACCCCTTCGTAGACTTTTGTCCATATAAAACATTCGAAATGTATATGGACCGTAGACTTTGGTCGTTTCCCCTCCCCTCATCAGAGTCAACGTAGTTCATAGACAGGCCCAGATAGATAGGACACCTAACCTACTTGAAAACTCATAGATGTTACTGTATACTTTTGGGTCGTCCAAACTGTCCTGGAGTTCAGTCCTTGATATCTACAAACGTTACAGTAGTAATTTCCGCTATGAACTGGTTCAATATATATCAAACTATAATTCAAGACCCCCTTGGAATGGTACGAACTATTCCAAAATTGTGTCGGAATAGATCAGACCAACCAAACTACTCTGAAAAGCAGATCTTACGTTCCAGCTGAAACAGAGCTTGCATTTCAGTTGAATGTTCAGTGACTTCATTACAAATAACAGTTTCAATCTAGTAAAAGTTAAATATGGCTGCAATGCACGTTGAGCACATAAACCAAACACAAACACTACAACTTAATTAAAGTTTTAACTAAGAGGCTCAAATGTCATGAAACATGACGAAGCCGATGCAATATAATGACGCAGAGAATACTGAGTGGAATGACTGGTCTGTGCAATCGGCAGTGAAATATCTGTGAGTGTAAGCAAGTAGGTAGGAGTGTTAGGGAGTTTTACTTATTTTATTTTAAAGAGGACATTTGTAGCTTTTAGTTAAGGCCAATTTTAAAATAAACTATGGGGCGTCATTGACTTCCAAACACAAAAAAATATTTTTGATTTGGTTTGGAATTTTTGGTTATGATCTTTTGTGAGAAAGACTCCGTGAGTTGGTGAGATAGTGGATTAATTCTAACTTATTTATTCACTTGCTTATCTCACGGAAGATTGTAACAAAAAATTGACAACTCCTAAAATTTCACAACGAAAACCAAGAACTAGTTGATCAATAAACTGTTGAAATGGTGAATGTGTTTCGAGTGAAGTGATGAGTGATTGAACTGATATTTTTAGTAATTTAGTAAGTGAAAGTTGATGGATGAGTGATTTGAGAAGCGATTGAGTGAGTCGTGAGTGAGATTTTGTGAGTAAATTGATATACATGTTAACTGATAAGAGCGACAGTGGCTGAGTAAATGAGTTTTTATATAAGTTGGTGAGTAAATGAGTTCAAGATAATGTTAATTAGTTTGTGAACATGTTGATGAGTTAGTGAGTTGGTGGATTGAAATAATGTGTTAGCTCATTAGTAAGTAAGCAGATGGATAAGTGAATTACACAATAAGTGGCTCGATGAATGCGTGAGTGAGTTGTTGAGTGAATTGGCAAACAAATGGGTTGGTATGTGAAGGGTTCAAGAGTGAGTGAGCTGGCAAAGTAACTGATGTCGTTAATGAATGGTTTGCTGTGAACAGGGATGCCATATATACAGATTTATCTGTATTATACAGATTTTTGAGCATCTGTGCCGATTGCGTTTATATGAAATACAGATTTTTCATTTGTATGGAATACAGATTTTTCACCTAAATTTTGTATGGGATACAGATTTTTGAACGAGTGATATAGAAAACCATCTGGCATCGCTGGCTGTGAATATACTGTCAAAAACATACATGAGCTCAATAAATTAAAACAAATTGTATTGCGGATGTAGAATGGAGTACAGTGAATACCTTTTTAATATAAACATTCAGGTTTTGAGCGTTTGCTTCCGAGAATTCAACGATGACGATTATGTCAATGATGAATCTTGCAAACTTAAGATGAAACATCATAGAACATAAATATGGCTGCCACACTGGCCGACTGGAAAACCTACTCACGTTTTCAAGAGCACTAATCTTCGTAAGTTTACAAACAAACACATCTGATTTGGATAATCTGCCTTTTATTGCAAGTAAGCAAAGCCAAAATGAACAAATGCAGCTTGGTTCAATACTTTGTTCAGCAGGTTTTTGCCTCTGAAGTTTGTATGCAAAATTCAAATAACAATATTACAAACAGGTAGATTTAGTTTGATTTTTTATTATTCAAAGTCTCTGGTAGGGATTTACAAATTTCTTCACAGTAAGTTTTAGTGCATTTCAGTAGTAGAGTATCGGTTGCTTTATTAAGCTTAGTACTGCAGATTTCATCCTGATCAAAACAAAAAATTGAAATGGTATGTTTGCTCACGCACTCGCACACTTTTTTTTTACTTAATCATTTATTTAAGGCCCATGCGCCAACAGGAATAACGGAGCCGAATTCAGTTAAAACTTACTCACTCGCTTATTTGCTGCCTCACTTATGAACTAACTTGCACTCACTTATGAACTTGCTACACAGAGAACAGACATCCAGGCAAAAACAAATTTCACTCAGAAAGTCGTGTAAGGATTTGAATCTTGACTTGAGTAAGGTTGCAAACCAATACACGATGACATCACTAAAGCCGCCAAATACCATGTTGCCACAGTCAGTGGTGAATTAAAACATTTCAAGTTGTAAATTAAATTAGTATGGGAAATTAACCGATTGCAGCGCCACGCTATTGCCATTTGTGTTGCCGATGAAATATTCCTTACACAAAATTCAGAATGGACTTGAAAATCTGTTCTCATTGCTTGCTATCCAACTCACTCATTAACTTATTATCGCAATACATCACTCACTATAATCCAGCAAATCACTCACTAGCTCGCTAACTCACCAAATCATCCACTAACTCACTGTATTCCTCACTCACCAACTCAATAGCTCACTCGCTCACTTATTAGCTTTCTACAACACTCACGTAACCACTAACTATCTCAACCATTTACTCAGACATTCACTCAACAACATGCTCACTCATCCATTCACTAACTCACTAACGCATGCTTTTACTCATTCGTTCATTCACTTTTAAACTTTTTAACTCACTACTTCACTAACGCTCCTCTTTTTAACTTGGTCAGTAACCTTCAGACTGATATTGATGTTATGAATTTAGCCATTCATAGCTCCCTGTAAGTTTGTATTAGCTAGTATAAATAGTCGTTTGTCTAGAATTTTAGCCCCCTTTTTATTACCATAGATATTAGATCGGTGTATAACCCTTCCAAGACCGACATTATTAAGATTTGACAATTCATTATGAACTTGTTGATTTAGTATTGAGTATTTTTTTTAGTTAATGTTCAATGTTAAAACCAAATTAATCAATTTTAGACCTTGGAAAATATCTCATAAGGAATCGAAACGTTAACGAAGATTTTAGAAAAAATCATCGCAACTCGTTGTGACTGATAGCCAGTATCCCCAGAGAAATATCCAAACATCCCAGTCGAAAATCATCAACAACTTCAGACTAATCAGCCATTTACCAACTCGCTTATTAACAAATACCCACCCCCCCCCCCCCCCCATAGACTTTGTCGATACAAAATTTACGAAATTTGTATGGAGCGCAGACTTTGGTTAAGATTGTGTTTAATTGTGAAACCACTTTGATGTTGTCTTTCGGCTCCGTTTTGTTTCATGCAGCCACCCCAACTGTTGATTGACATTCCTGAGATTTCTCCAGGAATGTTCCTAGGAGTTCCGCATAAATTGCTCTAGAAGTTCATCTTGGAATTCATTCAAGCGTTCCACCTGTGATTTCTTCTGGAGTTCGATCAGAGATCACCATCAGGAGTTGCACCGGTGATCCCTTCAAAAGTTTCAACTTTTTCATAAATTCCACCTGGGATTCTCGCAAGGGCTTTCTTCTGGAGTTCCATCAGATACTTATTTCTCCAGAAGTTTCATTTTAAGATTTCTACAGGAGTTCCACGTGGGATTTCTACAGGAATACTTAATATGATTCCTACATGTATTCCATCCGGAATAACACGAAGAGTTACATTACGAAAAAATAATGAAGCATTACAAATGCACAATCAAATATAACATATTATAGTGGAACCTTACAAATGCGTAATAAATTAGGACATCACAAATGAACAAACACAACACAACACATATATTTTGCCCTGTTACCCTAATGGATAACAAATTCCGATGACAGGTTGACGAGGTTTCATTAATGTTGTTGGTCCATCAGTCAATCCTGTAATCGTATTTTTCCTGGCTGTTTGCCTTTAGTTCGCAGCCATAGTTGCTTTCATAGCTTGTGTTTTGTCTAGGAATTTCTAATCCTAAAGGGAGCATGCTGATTTGAGTTTCAATACAAGACCTTTACGTTTTGATGTCCCTGTTAGGGTTTTTGCTCGAAATGACCTAAATGTAGGCCATCAATATGAGAGTGATGCGATCTCATGACGCTCTATTACGTCAGAGCACTACAAATGAGGGGGTTAGAAGCAAAGGGGTGTAAGTGACAAATACACACTTTCGAGTAAATGAGGTTTAAAGTTTTTGACCAATTTTTCTTCCCATACAAAATGTATGGAGTTTCAAAATCAACCCAATTTTATATGATTTATTGTAATTTTTCCAATCATCGTAGAAACAATCTTAAAAAGGTTCCTGAAAGCTTGAAATCTGAAGAATTTTATGATATGCTCAGCTCAAAATCGACAAAATGGTCACTTACACCCCTTTGATTCTGGGCCCCTCAAATGTGAATTGAACATGGGACAAAATTAACAAGTTAAAATAGCAGGTTTATCACAAAATTAAAACTTGTAATAGATTTCTCCCGGAGTATAACCTCAAAATTCTCAAATATATTCTACAGAAATTTCTCCAGGAGTTTCTCCGGGCATTCCTCCAGAAGTTCATCCAGAAACTACTCCACGTGTTTTTGTTTTTTTTGTGGATCTACATCCAGGAATTCTATTAAGAAGTTTCTTTGAGAATTCCTTTAAGATATCTTCAGTGAAGAAGAAAGTTCATCTGGCAATATCTCCGGAATTTACCCCCGGAGTTCCTATGAGTATTACGAGAATTCATCCAAGAATTCATCGAAAAATCTATTCATCCGAGTTTCTTTGGGAATCTTTCCAGGGAAATCTTTTGAAATTTGTCTGGGTGTTTTTCAAGGAGTTTTCTCGAAATCTTCGCTACGGAATTCGTCATTAAGTTCTTCAAAGAATTTTTCGAGAAGTTATTTTGTTAACTTTTCCACGTGTTCATTGGAGCAATTCTGCAGGAGTTCTTTCGAAGAATTTCCCCGGAGTTTCTCTGAACATTGCTCCAGGAATTCTTTCGAGCATTCATTCTCTTTTTCTCTTCTTGGTGTCCCATCTGAGACAAAGCCTGCCACTCAGCTGAGTGTTCTTTGAGCACTTCCATAGTTAAAAACTCAGAGCTTCCTCTGCTAATGACCATATTTCATGTGTATATCGTTTGGCAGGTATGAAGATACTCCATGCCCAAGGAAGTCAAGGAAGTTTCCATTACGAACCGACCGGGATTAAAATTCCACACTATCAGCATGGTATAGCTTAATGCCCACGCGTTTCTCACTTCAGCAATATGTATCCTAATATTGTTATAAGTTCCTAACTTATTTTTCTAGAGTTATCCCAATATATTCCCCAGAAGTTCATCAAGCTTTTCTAACAATGTTATCAGATTTTTCCTTGAATCTGCAAAGGTTCATCCTAAGATTGGAATAAAATTTCATCACAAATTTGTCCAGGAATTTGAATAGGAAACGTTAAAAAAAATCATTCAGGAAATGAATCAAGGTAGTTTTCTTCAAACATTCGCTCCGGATTTCTCAAATAGAGCTACGCCAGAATTTCCTCCAAGGTGTTTCCTCTGGTGAAGTTCGTACAGGATTTCTCCAGGTTAGCAGTTACATTGAGTGTCCCTCCATGAAGTTTTTCAATGATTCCGACAGAAATGTTATGTTAAGATTGCTTTCAAGGTGTTAAGAAAAGTCTTAAACTTCTTCTAAGAGCTCTTCAAGGAATTCCTCCAAAAGCTTCTCGAAGAGTTTCTTCAACAGTTTTTTCTGGGAGAATTTTCGATGGTGTTCCTTCAGGATTTTAAACCTTAAATTTGTTTGCAGTAGTTTTTGAAAATTTAATTTAATTTGTTGGGGATTTCCACCAGTAGTTCCTTCAAAACATTTCAAGAAGTTTCTCATTAAATTTATTAGAAATCCAGATATCAGAGCTTCAGGAACTACTGGTGCCTTCAGAACATTTCTAGAAGTTTATCATTAAATTTATTAGGAATCAAGATATCAGAGGAGCTTCAGCAGAGTTTCAGCATGTTTTAGCAAGACGTCTGTTAAGTTTTGTTTAGAAATTCTTCCAGAAATTAAACTACTAGTAGTTTTACAGATTTTTGTAGTTTTCCTTGAGGATTTTCTTTGAGAATTCCTCCAGAATTCTTACCCGCAGTTTATCCAAGAATTCTTTCCTAGTAGTAGTTCCTTTGAAATTCCTTTCAATTTTCTGATTTATTCTGGTTTTTGTTTTCAGCAATTCCTGGAAAAAATCTTTTCTAATAGTTTTACATCTAATTTTTTCCAATGAGAAAACTTTTAATGAGAAATGCATGATTCAATTGGAAAAATAACTCCTTCTCAGAGATGTCTTATGAACTCCATGAAGACCCTTTCAGAGCTGTTTACAACGGAACTTCTAATGGAATTTCAAAGGCACTCATAAAACAAATCGTTGAGGGTTTTAAAAAGCAATTTCCAGAGAGATTCTTGAAAAAACTCCTGAAGAAATTCCAAAAAGAATTACTCGAGGAATTTTTATAAATGGATCAATGAAGCCAACTTTTCTAGCGTTCGTATATGGACATTAACATTGTGACAGCAGGTGAGTTATGTGAAACACACAAGGCTACGGTGGCACCATCTGTTTATTCCAAAGCGGCCGTTTTAGGAATTCCAGAAGGAACTCCTGAAGAAACTCTAGCAGATTTTTACTTGAAGCACATATGCAGAAACTCATGGAGGCAATTGTATAATAATTACTGGAGAAATTTCTGATCCTGATTCGGGGAGCCTTATTGGAAAAAACTCCTGAAGTAGCTCTGCAGGTACTTTTGAAGCAATTCCTGTCATTCTTCAGCTCTTTCTAAACTAACTCTAGGTATAACTTCATAAGAAACTCTTAGAGAAATTTCTGAAGGATCCCTTAAGATTCTTCAAAAAATTCTCTTCCAGGTAAGTGTAATATTTTTCTGTATGTTGAAAATTGCTGCAAGATCTTTGGTAAACATTTTTTACTTGAACTAAATGCGGGATTTATTCAGTGAGCTGTTGATATTTTCGATATTAAAATTCCGACTAGCATTGATTATATTTTGCTCTACTGTTGTTCAATTTCTGAAATCAAATCACTGTTTGATGGTAAACATCAAAATCATCACTATCAATAAGTTGAGAATCCATGAATCACATTGTTTGACACAATTCGAAGAAACTACTCGCGCGCAATCTAATAGGAACCAATTTCACCGCTCGATGCATTAGTGATTTTCGATTTGGCATCTCGAACTCGCCCCGGCGAAAAGATAACCCGGCGGCAGTGCACACTGACTGCAGTCAGTCATAGCCAGTCAGAAGTGAGGTGAGAAGCTGTTTTCGCTACTGTTGGCCAGTCTCATGCCGTGGTCGTCCTCGCACAATTTCCCCTCAAGGAGCTCGCGATCACAGAACCTCGCAACGACTGGAGCGACTTTAATCGAAACTAATCAGCTCAATTACTCAATCACTCTAGTAGTAGGCGACACTAGAGTGGCCCGAAAGAAGCCAAAACGAGGGAATTGATAGTAATCCCATTTTTGCAAATTTGGAAAAGTTTAAGATCAATATTGCAAAATGATCGTTTTAGCTTCGAAATCCGTAACTCTATGCAAAGTGGTCCCTTAGTTTTCAAAAACATGAAACTTGTTGACGTTTCTATGTCCCCATACATGTTTAAGATTCTTCATTTCATAATCAGCAGTTCACTAATAAATCCAGCAGAGGATCTGATAGAGTAATTAAAAAAGTTCCACTAGGAACTCTTAGGATTTATTTGAATTTTATTCAGGAATTCAACTTTATAAACTCTTCTACTAGAATCGTTAGGTTACTGCTGCAATCTCCTACAAATCCCTCCAATATTTCCACACCAACTCTTAGAAATTTCGTGGAACTCATTTTGATATTGAACCAGTAATCGAATAGAAAGTTCAAAAACTACTTTAAATAATGCTCGTGAAATAGTATCATAGAAGTTTACAGGAAATCCACTTCATTTGTTTCCATTACTACTTCCTGAAAATACTAGGATTTTCAAGTTACATTGAGATGATCTTTTTGTAGTTGATTGAGGTTTCAGATTTCATCGAAAATCGATGGTACCCAAGAGAAGCCAAGGAATAGAAAGGGCTTAATCAGAGACTTTTATCACATAATAGATTCGATTCAAAGGACACGCACAATTAATAGATAATCGTACAGCAACGCAGATCGCACTTGATTATACAGGGGTTCAACGATCCGAGCGTGATTCGATTGAAGAACGGCATCGGGGATCGGGGATTGTTCAGGAGATTTTTCGGGATTTCCATTAGGAATTCCTCCAGGAATTGTTCCACAAATTTCTTCCGATATTTCTCTACGAAGTCGTTCCCAGATTCCTTCAGAAGTTTCTTCTTGGATACCTAAATTTTCTAGTTAAAACCTAGAATTCCTTCAGAATTGATCACAGATTTTCTTTAGGGTTCTATCTGCGATGCCTCCAAGAATATTTCTGGAGTTCCTATAGGAAATATCGAACGATTCCGCTTGATTATCACTTCGAATTTCAAGATAAGCTTTTATTTGAGTACATACCTTGAGGAGATGCTGATATCTGGGATGTTTTCAGGAGTTCCTTCTGGGAATCAACCAGATATCCCTTTCTCTGGGTTTTAATCCAGGGATGGTCTTGAAATTCCTTCAGGAGTTGTTGTTGAGACTCACTTAGTTGTAACATCTGACATTCCTCCAGAAGTTTTTCCGGGATTGTCTCCAAAAATGTTTTCAAGATTTTTTTCTGAATTTCTTTCAGATTTCTTTGCGATTCCACCAGGAGCTTTAACTTGGATTCCGTAAAAGCTTGTCTGGATTCCATCAGTAGTTGCTCCTAAGATTCTTCATATACTTCCTGGCATTTTTATAAGGAACTCCTGATTGAGCATCGATGACTGCAAGGCCCAAAAAAAAAAAATTTTCCTCCTAGTATGAGATCTTTTTGGAATTCCGTAGGAGTTTTTCTAGAAATCGCCCATTATGTTTTCTTGGACTATTCCAAGAGCTTCCCTACATAATCAACTATAGAAATCCTCCAGTATTGCCTACAGATTATCCTTCAAGAGTTCCTTCGAGCAACCTCCAGGAGTTTCTTCTGTGAATCTTCTAGAGGTTTTTACTGGAAATCTAACAGAAGTTCCTGAATTATTCAAGAGTTTATTCTGGGAATCTTTCAATAACTCATTCTGGTTATCCTTCGAAGGTTCATTTTGAAAATCTTCCAGAAGCTCCTTCGGAGAATCTTGCTAGCATTCATTTTGGGGATGAATGTTTCTATTGAAGATCCACCAGAAGGTGTTCCTTGTGGGAATCTTCCTTTCTAGGTATCCTCCAGGAGCTGCTTCTGTAGACTGGACACTTCCCGGAATTCTTTCTGATAATCCTCCAACAGTTCCTTGTTGGAATCATTCAGTTCTTTTTAGGATTTCTCCAGGAGTTACTGATGAAGCTCCTGGTGGAAATATTACTTTTTTTACATCTAGGAGTCCTTCAGGTGTTCGTTCTGGTCTTTTTTTTTAGAAATTTCTTCTGGAAAATCTCCTAGAAGTTCCATTGGAGAGCCCTGCTGGAGCTCATTCTCTAAATCTCGCAGGAGTTCTTTTTGGGAATCCTGCAGAAGATTCTATTGAAAATCCACCAGGAGTTCCTTCTGGGAATGTTTCAAAAGTATTTTCTAGGAATCCTCCAGGAGTTGTTTTTAATGAAAATCTCCCCCTTCTATCAGAAAGAACTTCGGGAAGATTTTCATAAGGAACTCCAGGAGACACTTCTGGAGGATTTCTAGAAATTTATTAATTAAATTTTAAAAACAAATATTATTCCTGCAAGGGTTCATTGGATTCCTTCAGGAGTTCTTTCTGAGATTCCTCCAGGAGCTGCTGCTGAAATTCATTATGGGAATCTTCCAGGAGTTTTGTTTTCTAAATTTGCCCAGGAGTTCGTTCTTCGAATTTTTCAGAAGTTTCTTCTGGAAATCCTCCAGAAGTTCCTTCTGAGAGCCCTACTTGAGTTCACTCTGAAATTCTCACAGATCTTTCTATGAATCATACAGAAGTTCCAGAAAATCCAGCAAAAGTTCCTTGTGGGAATCTTCCTAAAGTACTTTCTAGGAATCATCCAGGAGTTGCTTCGGAAGTATCTTCCAAGATTTTTTATAGGAACCCTCCAAGTGTTTCGGTTTTCTTGGTGAGAGCCCTGTTTGAGTTCACTTCGGAAATCTCACAATTCTTTCTGGAAATCCTCCAGCAGTTTCTTGTGAGAATCTTCCACAAGTATCTTCTGCAAATCCTCCAGAAGTTGCTTCTGGAGTTCCTTATGGAAATCTTCCTGACGTTCTTTGTGATAATCTTCAAAGAGTTCGTTTTAAGATTTTTTCAGGAGAAGCTTCTTATATGAATAATTGCTTGTCATGGGAATCTTATAGTTTTTTCCTCCAAGCGTTCGTTCTGGAGCTTTTCGGTCATTTATTTGAAATCCTCCAGGAGTTCTTGGAGAAATCGCTACATAGAACTCCTGGATTGATTCCCAAAATAAATTCTCGCAAGAATCCTGAACTACACACCAAACGCTCCCAGCACAAAAAAACAGTAATAGAAATTGCTGAATTTACAGCAATTTTTCTTGAATTTCAGCACAATGTTGTTGATTATCAATCGAAATCAATGGAAAGTTCAGCAATTCGTATTGTTGAATGCAATCATCACAAGAAATCAGAAAAAAATGACAAAATAACAGCGTAAATCTAGTAGAAATCTCAAAATCAAAAACAAAACTGAAGCAATACTCAAATAAATCCAGAAGGAAGCCACCAAAAATACGAAGTATTCCACAGAAATCATTCGTCGATGAATCCCCAGTAGAAATTCCTGGAGCAATTCCAAAAGGAATTCCTTGAGCAATCCCCAAATGGCATACCGAAAGCAATTCACGGATGAAATTGATTGAGAAATTTCCAGAAGTAATTCTTAGAATAGTCCCAGATTAAACTTTTATAACATCCGTTAAAGCAACTTTCGAGGGAATTCCCCGGAAAAATTCCCAGAGGGAATTCTTTGAAAAACAGTAACATGGCATTCCTTTAGTAGCTCACAGAATAGTTTGAAGAGTCTCCAGGAACCAGTCAATTTGAGCTAACACAAAAATTTAAAAGGAAACGGAAGAACCATCACAGGGTTCGATTATCCGTAGTGAATTGCACCATCAGCCCTGAAGAAAAGTAACGCTTATGCGATTTACGCTGGACTCCGGAAAATTCGAAAAAAAATCGGAAAATAACCTTTTTAATACATATTTTCCAAAATCCACCCTGGAGCTGTGTATGAGACTGTGTAAGAATTTATTTTCAAGCAAATCTAGCGGAACCTGCGAGCACGAAAGCCAAGCCATTTCTACTGATGTTTTATGACTCGAGTACAGTGTCAGAATTTTAGAGTTGCATAAGCTGTATTTGAGACTGAATTCATGAAACGAGTTTTATCCTTGCATAAAGGAAACATGAAATATTTCAGAGTGTCACTCTTAAACTTGATCTTAGCTGAAAGAGACAAGGTTCCATTTGAAGTAATATTTGCTAATGCTCCGTAGGCCACCCAAATTTAGCTATCGACTCACTGGTGAGTTTTGGCTGATAATTTATGACACACATTTTAAGTGTAGAATTAGCGTTTAAGGTAAAATACACATAAATAAAAAAAAAGAAACACTTTTCTAAGGTATCAGACACACTTCGAGATTAATGTCCTCAGAATTCCTCCAGGGATTGTTACAAACGTCTTCATTGATTCGTTCACTTGAAGTATTGGAGTATTGTCTATCAGATTCGTGAGATTTTTAAATTGCAGTTTCCTGACTTCAATTTGAAAAATCGTCCCCTAGCTTCCTTGGAAAGCAATTGATTATTTTGCAAAGTTACTAATACGCTTATAATATGATTGTACTTTGCGTTCCTGATGACAAAAACTTTACCGAAAGCATTTTACGTTAAGAAAATCACAATTTCCAATCGTCTGTTGGAATTGCATTTTGGACACCGGGCGTATCTAAAATGATCGATTTCTCTTTGATTATTAACTTGACCGGCTAATCATTTTTGATTGTTTTTGTTGTTTTAGAAGCTAGTCCTAGTAGTCATTTACTAGAATACACCGAGAGATCATCCGAATATTGGTCGTATTTTCCGGAATAATCCGAAGAGCAAATCGATGAAGAGAAATCGATCATTGTAGATACGCCTGTATGATACTAAACGCGATATATGTTTTGGACATTCTCAGGTAGGTATATATAATTTGGACAGGGCAGTTATATCAATGTTTAGTCGTGAATACTGCTAAATCATGGAAGTAGCACAAATTAACAAATATTTTCTTGCAAATAATCAAATTTCTCCGCTTAACAGGCATCTATTTTGATAACTATTAGTTTTCGTTAAAATCGAGGAAATATCGCCAAACCCACAGAATACGCCAAAAAATATGCAATCGCAGAGCATTCTCATGTAGTTCGTCAAATGACCAAAATATATTTACAGTAGAAAAAATGTAATGTATTTTGGACACTACCTATTAAGCATTCTAGATGAATGTTAAGAGATTGGCTGCCTAATGCTTCTTTATTGAACATTTTTCATTGCAATAAGGCTTTTAAATTTCTTACAATTATTAATTAAACATTTTTGAGGTGAATATTGTATGTGACTGTGAAGTGTATGTCGTCTTGCATACCTGTGCATTTGAGGGGTTTTAGTGAAACAATTTACATTTTCGATAATTTTGAAGTAAATTCTTAATTGTTAAGCGTATTTTCAACAAGTCATCAGAATAGGGTCTGTTTGATCCAATAATTGATACTGAGAAGTATCTTCTTTTATTAGCTCTCCAGAACTAAAGACATACATCGCCGTGCATGTCCCAATTACATACATGTCCAAATTATATTATTTACCCTATGTTTACCGACAAATTCTTCAGGTATTTCAGAGAACGGTATCATGCGCTTATTCTCCATTACAAATACAGCCTCACATTCTTTGAAGGAATACCTCAACGTATCTCAGAAAATACTATGATTATTTTCCAAGAATCTGAATTTTTCTAGAAATCACTCAGATTCCCTCAAAATCCATCACTAACCAAAAAATCCTCAAAGAATTTTGACTCAGTTTCAAAATAAAAGCTTTAGGAACTCCATAAGAAATTGTTCCAAAGTTCCGGTCACCGCCCCTCGAACGAAGATCTGTCAAAATCGACTTCATGAATTTGACAAGAATCTTCTGCAAGAAATGCAAGCGAAGTCTCTAATATTTTACTAGAATATTGGCATTTTTGAACTAAGTTTTTGATAAGCCTAGTTTAAACCAATTCGTCTTGTACGCATTATTTGATCAATAAATCATAACTAATTCAATATGTAACATACACTGAAGTTTTTCACGCGGTCCGCGTAAAAACCCACTTTTTTCCAAAAGCACGCGTAAAATAGTCAGGACCTCATCTACCGTGACTAAACTTTTTTACGATGATGATTAACCTGGGCTTGTTAGGGGAATATCTGTAAGTAAAGAGAAAATCGCGTTAAGTACTATTCCTTTGAATTCCACTAAGAATTTGCATCCTTTGACAGATACGTATTTCGACCTCAACTGTAGTCGTCTTCAGTGTCTTGTACTTGACTCGACTCGATTCGAGTCAAGTACAAGACACTGAAGACGACCTTACAGTTGGGGTCGAAATACGTATCTGTCAAAGGATGCAAATTCTTAGTGGAATTCAAAGGAACAGTACTTAACGCTATTTTCTTTTTACTTAACTTTTTTACGTTTTTCAAAATAACGTGATTTTTACGTTTTTTAAATTTACAATAAATACCGTCGTAAAAAAAACTTCAGTGTATTTAACACTAAAAATATTCTTATTGACTCTGTTCGCGTACATAAGAGCTTCTGTACTGATCTGTCGGTATCTGATTAATCACTGGAGTTTCACTGATGATAATCACTGGATGGTACGGGATCTGTCTGAATACTTCGGTTTATTCAGGTCGGAATAATCGAATCACGGTTCGGGACACGGTCTGATTTGTTACACAAGTATTTAACTGAACATTAACGTGGTAACATTGTATTTCGTGAACGGAACTATTGAACAACGGATGCTGTTATGTTGTAGTCATCGCCGGGATTAAATACTGTTTGGCTAACTATTGAAACCTTAGATGCTTTATACTTTTTGAAGAATGCTTTTATGTTTTTGATCCATTATTTCTGATGGTTACAATTGCCTCAAGGACATTCTGTGGTTATAAGTTCTTCCAGAATAGTTACTGGGTATGATTTGTTTATACAAGTTCATAATTAAGATTGACCTATGATGTCCTTAGGGGTTATCAAATCCATTATTTGGTAAGCATGCAGGCATAATAGGAACCATACAAATGCATAAAAGATGATTGTTCAAGAAGTTTTGTTGTTCATCAGGTCAATAACTTCCGGATGTTCTTCTTTTTCCAAATTTTTGTCTTCCAAGCGAGCTGTTTTCACTGATATCCATTTAATTTGTGTTGTCTGCAGCAAACTTGTCACTTTTTCAACACGCAAGCTTGGCGGCGGCCCACTCTAACGGCAACACGATGATGCGATGGGACGACGATGGACGACACGATACGTACCAAACACTGAGACGCTGCTGCTTCTGCTGCTACTCTGGCCAAGTAGGGTGAGCCCCAACCCAACTCACGATTTCAAACACCACACATCATCATCATCATCATCATAAGATTCACACATATGCTTCCTGTGTTTTTGTTGCTTCTGCCCGCCGCAGCACAAGTGAATTCCATCCAAGTCGCGAAGGAAGAAAAAAAAAGCTAAGATCCAAAACGCGCGTCGCACAATCCGTAACAAGTCCGGAAAAACAACCTCAAAAACACACTCCCGACGTCGCCACGCACACGCGCTCCTCCGCCGCAATCCGTCGTCCGCCCGGAGCAAGGAACCAAAAACCGCACCGATTGAGCCCCGCACAGTAAATATAGATTTTGATAATAATTTCACCGAAAAAAATGCGATATTACTGTTGTTTTTTCTCCCTCATATTTTAATCTCTCTCTGCTGCTGGGCTCAAACACACTATTATTCTTCGGGGGTCCGATGGTCCACAAACAACTCAACTTTGCGTCCGCGTCGTACGAGAAAAAGGCCTATTCTGTCCGTGTTCGTGTCTGGTTTGGTCTAATGAACCGCCGCCGCGCCGACGACCGACGAGCGAAGCGAACTCAAACCCAACCGAACGAACGAACGACGTTCGTCTCCTCTCGCACTCTCGCTCTTCTGTCTCGGACGGACACACAGCACACGAACACGATCAAGACCAAGCCCAAGATGGGGCGAACGCACACATGTAAGCCCGAGCGGGTCGTCTCCGTCTGTCGATCATGGACGTATTTCGACGTATCGAGGGGGTGAGCAAACCGATGTAATATGTAGTTAGGGAAGATTCAAAAATTACGTCCATCGTTTTTCGGGATTTCTAGACCCCCCCCTCCCCCCTCTGTCACGCAATTTCCCTATACTCAATACACGTACTGTCACACAATTCTAGACCCCCCCCTCCCCCAAATGTTGGACGTAATTTTTGAACGATCCCTTATTTATGCAACATGTTACAAAAAGCAAGACAAAAAGATGATTTTTTGAGCACGAGACGTACATTTCTCCAATGAGGCTTGCTGAGTTGGATAAATACGAAGTGCTGAAAAATTGGGTTTTTGTAACGAGTTTCATACAAAAATTTATGCAATGATTTCTTTATTATACAACTCGTTTGAGTTGCATACCCGTATAAAAATGAACCATTGAATCTGTTGTAAAAACTGTAGACTACCAATAGATTTTTATGTTAACCATATTTTCTATTGTATATGTATTGTTGATCACATTTGAAAAATTCATTCATTGTGCCGATTACAATAGGTAAACATTATATTTCTTTGTTACAGTATGTTTTATGGACCTACAGTACATTAACATTAGATTCCATTGTTATCATTAAGATTCACACTGAACTCCATGGCACCCGATAAATGCCATGCCATGGGGTTTAACTGATTTTGCGTAGCCATCACACATGTTTGTGTTATGATTTTTTACGTGTTTGTTGTGATCGCAAAACCATGCGGGAAAACGAGTCAAATTTCTAATCCAACATCAAAAAGTGCCAGCGCTTGAATTTGAGTGAATATGAATCAAACGACCAGTGTTATCAGCGCCAGCAACCACTACGAACGAATACGCAAAGGGAGCGAAGAAAACCGAACCAAATGCGACTACTGTTCCTCATCGGTCGGTTTACTTGTGAAGCAAACTGACTGGCGATCGTTCATACTCAGTCGCTGCGGTGAGTGTGAAGATGGGAAAATGATTCAGTGGTTTTATTTGTTGCTTAAAACTTGTAAAAACAATCATTCTGTTGGTATGGGAATGTTGTACGTGACTATTGTAATCGATTTAATTTGAGTTTATGTTATTTGCACTGTAATAACGGGATAAAAACTAAGTATATTCATTGCCGTATACGCCGGCGAAAAGAAAGATTCAGAGAGCCACCACGCATATGAACCACTATTTCTCACTCTCAGTAATAAATTTGATTGCTCATGCTCCCACTTGCTTCTGAAGCATGTTAGCCAATGAACGTATACAGCCACCGCTGTGGCTTGAGCAGCGTCGGTCAAAGAGGAGCAAATTGTGATTCGTCCGGGGGAAAACGCTTCATTTTGCAAGCACTGAAAAGTGCTGAAAAACAAACTAGGCGTCGCAGTAGCAGAGACTATGCATTGTAAGTTTTGTGTATCCTGTTAATAATAATGCATAATTTTTGGATTTGTCCGTCGTATACGACGGCTTATCACACCAAAATTTTTAAAATGCTTACAGCACGCCAAAAATCAGCAAAATAAATTGCTGAATTTCAGCAACATTTTTGCTGAATTTCAGCACAAATTTGCTGATCAACTGTCAAAATTGCTGGATGGTTCAGCAAGTTGAAAAATAATAGCTGATACTCAGTAATTTGTATTGCTGACTGCAATCAGCACGCCAAAAATCAGCAAAGTTTGCTGATTACCAGCAAAAAAAAAATTGCAGTATAAGCACCGACGAACCGACGTGACAGTGGTGATTTAAAAGTGTCCCCCCCAAATTTAACGGTCGACCACCGAAGCGAGCGATCGCTTCTGTCAAATCAGCGCAGACGCGAACCGTTTCCTATATGAACACACGGGGGTTCGGTGTCGAGCTATCAAATCATCGCGGGCCGTTATAGAGGTGGCGATAGTGTTCGGCTATTTTTCATCATGGCGTCGCGGACAACAAATTTGAATTTATTTGTTCTAGCTGTCACGTCGGTTCGTCGGTGGTATAAGACCGAGTTTTGCATCCGGAAGAGGGTCAAAGTGAATCGTTCGCGGAGGGTGAAGAGGAACCAAACGAAACAGCTAGCCTCAGGTCACCTGTAGAAACCACTTAAATGACCAATCGTGTTTTTTCATCATCGCCAGGGATGATTCCAGCTTGGGAAACCTGCACAACGCGATTTGAGAAGATGGCACAGTTCGGGTTTCGGTTCCTTTCCAGATGGGAAAGAGGAATAATATGCCATATATTAGGAGCTACGAATTGCTACGGATAGATATTCGCTGTATTCGGATAATTAGTGAGTACCGTCTAACCCCGCTGGTTGGACACGTTTTAATACGACACTTTTTAATTCGTACCCCGCTTATTCGACATATGTCGAATTAAAAAGTGATCAAATGTTATAGCAATGTACACTGTAAATGCAAAACAGTTTGATATTGCGCTTACACTTGCACCGGTAGCAGCTCCGCTTGCAGCCCCTTATTCCGGAAGTTCTGAGTTGGTGCTATTCGACACCAAAACCGCCTGGAGACCAACCGGAATGAGCTGAGGCTGGCAACAATTGTAGAAAGAACGAGTTTTTCATTCGCACTACCGCAACATCTATTGAAATTATGTTCCATTACAAATCCGAAAATCAAAACAAAAACAAAAATAGAATTGCCAAATTTCAATGAGCATGGTGGTGTAGGGTGACCAGTTTGTCGAATTAAAAGTTTACCCCGGTTATTCGACAACAGTCGGTGTCGTATTAGCGGGGTAATACGGTAGGAATAGGTGGTACAAAGTGAACAGTTTGTAAACACTTCCGCTGATATCCCGCAGGGAAATGGACAAGGACAATGGCGGTTGTTGTAATTAACAACTCGTGAATCACTCGGCACGGCAATGTGTTTCGCCCAACAGGTACGACTTACCTCTCCGATTGTCTGCTGCTCAATGAGTGACGATGATCCGACGATCGTTGTTGCAACTGCTGTGCAGTGCTACCAACCTAGTGAGCTAGTGGCATTGTGTAACAGCGTTACACACTGTCAGTCGAGAGGGGTAGGAATATATTCATATTAAGGCTATATACGATATTAAGGTATATACGACACCTTACATCCTTCCCTTTCTTTAAAAAAAAAATATCTACGCATAAGATAAAGTTACTGTTACTGAAACAGGCACAAGCCATCGTTGCTATCAATTTGTTCATAAGCACCTTAATCAGCAAACATGAAAATATTTACGTAGTCAATAAACACCTTAAATCACAACATTAGATGCTGAGTATTGTGTGGTTCGTTGCTGTTCCATCGCGTGTCGGAAAATTTTAAGCAAAAGGTCAACGGAGGCTCGAGTGAATGTTTGATGATCGGTGAGCTTGTTCCTTGTTTTTCTTTGAAAAACACAGTAATGCCTAAGTTTGTGCGGTCCGTCAATGTTACTGTCGACACAATGTTTTGTTTCAATATATCGATTTAATGGTAATTATTACTGGTTGCTTTCAATGATGGATTTCTGATGCATTTCCGCCTATCACACTATTTTTGTGCTCGTACGCGGTCGCCGACATGAATTTCATAAATTTCCCATTTTACAAACTTTTCCACGAATACAAACGCACAACCTGCTCAACTGGCCACCCTGGAACGAGTGTGGTGAAAAACAAGAGAGAAACTCGAATCGGAGAGTTGTCAGATGGATGAGAATCAAAATAAAACCGAAGAAGAATTAGGTGAATCACACATCACGTGATCATCTGTGACATTTCTAGACGTCAAAATGCGGTCAGACAAACCGGTTACACTTATCTTCACACTTTTCATACTGTGCAGTTCGATTTAGTGTGAATAGTGCAATAGCATATTGATTCACCAGTCCTGCCAATTGCGAGGTGACGCAAAATATTTTTCATTCCATAAATTTTCATTTAAAATTTTCATGGTCTCACTATTCTTCCAAAATAATTTACACTTACCAAAGTAAATCATTGATCTATGCAACTATCTTCCTCCCTGCTAATAAAACTCCTTCTCGTAAGAACTGTAGAGGGTCCAGTAGTATATACAACCTCTAGTAGCAACGGTTGTCGAAATAACATTCCTTCCCTTCCCCGGTTGACCGTAAGGACGTGGCCAGCGCCGTTATTGATCCAATAAAGTTTGAGCTCTCGAAACGTGTACATTGAAAATGATGGCAAATCCCAAGCCCCAAGCCTATTGCTTCTCTCTGCAATTACGCAAGCTCAGGTCAACCACGGAGTAGCAACTACGAAGTGTACGGTCACCAATGCTCATGCTCATACTCGAACAGAAAATTAGTTGTTGGTTTTTTTCGATTTATTTTTTTAAAACATTGTGAAGCACAATTTACAATGATTGGGTTGTTTAGTGAATAAAATATAACTATTTTCTGTATCCTAATCGAAAGAGCTCATTTTTCTGAGTATAACGTGATTTTATTGGATTCCAATACATTTGTTTTGATGATTAAATTAACAAAACAGTTATAATTTACGTGGATAGAATGACAGTTCAATCGACAAAAGTGACAAATCGACTAGAACAAAAAAAATTCCCCATACAAACTTTAAATGCATTTTTAAAATAGTTGCTGGACTCCAAAAATTATTAAATTTTGGACTTCGACTAATTTTTGGGCGGAGAATTCGATTACAAAATAACCCGGATACCCCTAAAGAACCCAATTATGAAAAACGAATCTTTCCGTGCATACTATTGTTTTCTAGCGCACTGATCTATGAATTCAAGCACCCCTAACCCAATCGGCATCCCTGAAACACTGAAAGTTGACGTGATAGACTTTGACATCTCACCGCACATGCACTAGTGTGTGTGCTCACTGAATAAGCGGGTTGCTGACAAAAGAGATAAGTGACATTTCAACACACGAACACTAGCGCAAATTTTTCCTCACACAAAAGTGCACGCCGATTGAAAGGCTATTTAGATTGCATATGCAAATATTACCCAATCGGATTGGGTAAAACGGGTAAATAATGATAAAACTAACGTCCGGGGCAAGAGTGCAAATATTTTCCTCGCAGTTTCACAACTAGATCTACAAAAACAAAGGCACGCATACATTTGAACGTGATTACCTCTATTGAAGCCAGCCCAGTAGTGGCAGGCATTGTTGTCAACTCGTTGAATGCGTTGATCAAACAAAAATGGGCCCCTAATATCTATACCAACTGCATCGTTTCTGATAAAAACAACGCACTAATGCAACAAAGCTCCAGAAACATTTACAGTCCGCATTCGCTGGTTGGGTCACGACTGCGCCCCGATTAGCGAATTGTGTTCGTTCGTTGGGGCAACTGACAACTGATTGAAATGCTCTAGACACACGAAAATGACGAAAAATACGTCACGAAACATTCACATACTTACACAAACGTTCTGTATATAGAAGGTGCAATGCGACGGCGATCAGACGTCAAACACGTTTTGACATCGATTTTGACATTGACAGTGCTTTTTAGTTGGCTTTTGTCCAAACCAGTGAACATTCAGAACATTTTTGACAGTCACTGTTTTCACAAAATGACGCCCTCATGAACATCCAGCGACCAAAAGTTCACTGGATGTTCACCGGACCTCGCCGGATGCAAGATGTGAGCAGTGATTTCTGTCAACACGACCCGCAATTACCGTTTCACATCTTGCTGTCCGTTGGCGTGTGACGTCATCGTGGACAAGTTTATTCGGCATTCTGCAAGCCTTTAAGGACACATCTGGGAATGGACTTCGCCATCCCACAATGAAATTCACACTCTTGGAACTCGTTTCTGCCTTCCTGAAAACTAAGAGCGTTGGTCCCATGACAGCACAAATAAAATATAACATCGTTTTAGAACTGCATTTCGGCAGCATCTTCGTTCTTCAACAATTGACAGATCTCCAGATATTTCAATCAGTGTGAACAATTATTCCAATTTATTCTTGCTTTCGCTTCAGGCTTTCGTGTTCCACCACTCTCACTTTTGTCAAAGTTTTTTAGGTACACTCAAAATTTGAAGGTTGTTTTCCTTACACACCCTCTCGCCTGTGGTTTTCATTACTCACTTTGGTGAACGCCTCAAAGGTCTTTGTAGGTGGTTTTCTTTACGCACCTTTGTGTTTGCTAGTGGTTTTCGTTACTCACATTAGCAGACGCCTCAAATCTTTGCAGGTGGTTTTCATTACGCACCCTCTTGCCAGTGGTTTTCATTACTCACTTTAGCGAACGCCTCAAAGGTCTTTGTAGGTGGTTTTCTTTACGCACCCTCTCTTGCTAGTGGTTTTCTTTACACACTAGCGATCGCCTCGAAGGTCTTCGTAGGTGGTTTTCCTTACGCACTTTTACTTTGGATTGTTTTACAACTCGACGAACACTAAGCACTTTTCCACTTCGTTATTCTTCATGAATTTCTCCAAAAAAAAACATTCCCGTACCGAGTGATTCAATTAATAGGTCAATAATATCTGGCAGGATCGCCAATGTAAACACTTCCGCTGATATCCCGCAGGGAAATGGACAAGGACAATGGCGGTTGTTGTAATTAACAACTCGTGAATCACTCGGCACGGCAATGTGTTTCGCCCAACAGGTACGACTTACCTCTCCGATTGTCTGCTGCTCAATGAGTGACGATGATCCGACGATCGTTGCTGCAACTGCTGTGCAGTGCTACCAACCTAGTGAGCTAGTGGCATTGTGTAACAGCGTTACACACTGTCAGTCGAGAGGGGTAGGAATTTATTCATATTAAGGCTATATACGATATTAAGGTATATACGACACCTTACACAGTTTAGGAATTTAAAATCCAGAAAATGAGCGATCGAAAGCGATACTGTTGTGTACCGTCTTATCCCGCAAATTCAACAAATTTCAATTCGTACCTTGCTTATTCGACATTTTTCGAGGTAAAGTGTCCAAATATAAAGCTGTCAGTACACGCTTTGCCAAGTATGCAAACTTTTTCGCATTCATCAACTAAAGCATTCAGTACACACTTTGCCAATACGCGCAAATATTTGGCTATTTGCCGTTTGGCTATTATTTGTCAATGGTCAGTACACGTGTGGCAAACAACTGGCAAACTCTTATTTGCACATGTTTGCCACTCGAGTACTGATCGCACTTGCAAACATAGCATAACATAGCATAGCATGAATACTTGCACAAATCTTGGATGGAGTTGCAAAGTTCCAAGTATCCAATGACATTGCTGATGTCGCTACTATCTGCAATGCCATAGGCCCACTCTGCTCCAGACACCTGGCCGAGTCCTTGCAAGCATTTATGAATCCCTTCATCAACTTAGAAATAGCCCAGAACTGAAGCAGCTTCCAATAGATGAAAGGATGTTGAAAATAGCGAATTTTCAACTTATATGTAGTTATACAACAAAGGAAAAAAATAAAATAAAAATCAATGAAAAATATGCTTTTGGATCTCAGCTGCTATTTTTTTCCTTGATTTGTACCTGAAAATCCAAATCCAGTCTCCAGGTTTGTAGATGAAGAAATTCTTTCATCATGAAACCATTTATCGCTCGATTCGGAAAAAGAGGCCCCAAACATCGCCAAACTCCGAGCAGTGTTGTCGTCAAGCCCAACGAAATCAAGGAAAAAAACTAGAAATTTCTCACCCGGATAGCGTTTCCTTGTCGATGATCTACCAGCTGATGCATCAGCCGCCGGTGCCGTGCCGAATGCCAAAATTTCTCTGGTTCACCACACATAGACGTATTCATTTATACAGGTTTCTGGATTCTTTTCGTTGCACACAATTTTTTACCTCGTCATTGCCACAGAACATGGGTTGGAATACGAATTCAAATTTCGGATCGCTCTCATATCTTGTTTAATCGTACACTTGTGCAATACACACACTGCTATCACCGTTTTCCAGAGAGAAGAAAAAACTTGCGGTCGGCCACTATTGCTACTATAATCCAGCTCTCGACCGATTTCCACAGTAATATGAGAGGCACAACCGCAGTCTATCCTTTCAACACATTTCGAGATCAACGCCACCAAAATCAACCCGAAACGACCCGAAAACTGACCGACGATCGGAAAACGCTCCCAGAACTGGCAAATGAAATCTAGATGAACATTTGAAAAGGGGATAACTGCTTTTTGTAAACAAACATGTTTCTGTCTCTGTAGGGCCCATCTGCATCCACCCACGCATATCAACACCCTTAACGGATAGCTTGAAGAACACTCTTTCTTAAAAGGATGTTGATGTGCGTGGGTGGATGCAGATGGGCCCTACAGAGACAAAAGTATGTATGTTTACACAAAGCAGATAGGCCCTTTTCAAATGTTCGTCTAGAAATGCTGTCCGTATGATCAAAAAAGCTTGCGGGAAATGCACGACAATATAATCCTAAATGGCCGTTGTGATTACATTTATCAGCCGAATCACCATCCACATGGAAAATATTCCGAAAAAAACGAAAGAAACCGTGACAGCAGCCACAGCCACCTGCGCGCACGTCTTGCTGTGATCCCCCTACTGATTGGACTTGCAAACATGACCAAATATTTGCTACATTCATTTCCTTAAAAAGCCCGCATAACAAAATACTGTTTGTGTTAATCTCCACACAGTATGTCTCCTTTACCACTTACTGTTACTGGTACCACGAACAGGTGTTTCTCTGTTGAAAACATGAAACTCAAAGCATCCGACCATAAAGAACGGTCTATGAAGACCATACCAAGTTGTAACAATTTGTCATATTGTGCAGAAACTATCGAACAATATAGTACCGGAAACTCAAGAGGCATGGTGACAATGCAGTGTAACCTTTTCTCAAACGGTTTGCGATTTCAATTGCGCAACACACTTACACATGTGCATTTTACTGTATGCCACTTGAATTCAACAGTTTGTCAAACAGTAGCTTTTATTAGTATCTGTACCGATCGAACTTTGCAGTTTGCATTTAGAAGAAAAAAAAACAAAATCTTTCGCCCGCGAGTTGAGTGAACAACAAACTAAAAACTTGCATCGGAAAATAGTTTGAAGAGCTTGGAGCGGTCTGGATGGAACAAGGGTAAGTTGCAAGACTTATAAATTTAGTTTTTGTGCTATATCTCATTGGATACTAATTGATTTGCAGGATGCCGAAACTTCAATTCAATTCCAGGAACCTGATCCGGCCTGACTGTGCGTGGAGTCCCGCAAAAGAGAGCAGCGAAAGATTCGCCCTGCTGGGGGAGGAAATTTAATCCTCCTTGCAATTAAAAATTCACTCTCATGACAGTAATCTCCAGTTGTTCGATTAATAGCCGTAGGTATTAACGAGCCCAGCATAAGGGCGTTGGATTTGTTTAATAAAGAAAATATCCAATGAACGCACAAAAGCTTTTATTTTTTAACAGTTTAAATGTAGCCGAACCATATATTATAAGCTTGAAATACAATGGAAGACCATAAATCAATAGTAACCCATACAGTATCGTTTTTCTTGTAGATTTATTGTTAAACTGTTCTATAACCATTTGTTATGCAGTGAATTGTCTGAAAAACTGGATAATATATTGACTATATCCTTTACTGTATTACGAAAAATTTGTTCGAGAAAACGAGCGATTTTTTATGGTAACCTATCTTAACCGCCTATTCCATATACTGTTATTTGGCGGATTACCGTTTGTCAAACAGGCAAATCTGTACATGGAATGGTTAGCTTACTGTTATCTCCGATAGTCTGAGAAATGGTTAAAGGACAATTGCTAATGGTCATAAACAGTATGAGAAACGTTGCATTTACAGTTTGTGATTATGCGGGAGTATTCGCCATGACAAAGTTAGGCCAACAATCAATATGCAGCTAGCGATTTTTTTGTGACGCCACTTCGAACCACCATAGTCGGACTTTTGGCGTTTCCACGCTTTCAATTTAACGCGACCGGTAATTTTTCTCTTCGTCTTTCCAACGGTTTCGATCACGTCATCCTTGAGTTGTCGATTAATGACAGTTTATCCTCCAGAAACCAAATTTTTGAATGCGTTTTGTCTTTTCTTATGGATATTGTTCCATTAGCGCACTGATCAGCAAGCGAGTCTAGCAACCGCAAGGAACACAATGAGCCTTTGCACGAATCTGGCCTACTGCTCACTCCCACAGAAAACATAAAAACAGCGCGCACAGTAAAAGTCAAATTTGAGCAGGACAAAGCAAATTCGTGCAGAGGCTCATGACAGAAGGTAGCATTAGGGTGAGTAAGTGGGGGAACGAGTGGTGTCACAAGCTGAACCGAATTTATTCCTGACATTTATATCTTGATGTTAAATCAATGTAAACTAAAGGAACAACCTATGTTTCAAAGAAGAAAAAATCTCCAACGGAAAATTGAATAGCTGTAATGCTTATAGTGAGTTTACCAGTAGAACTAGAAGGAACAGCCTATGTTTAAAAGAAGATAAAAAAGTTGATGGATGTAATGCTTATACTAAGTATAACAGTAAAGCTAGAAAGAAGAGCGTAAATTCAAAAGAAGTTAAAACTCTGATGAAAAAGTTCGTAGCTGTAATCCTTATAATAAGTAGAATAGTTGAACTAGAAAGAACAGCCTATATTTAAAAGAAAGGATAATCTTCGAAAAACAAATGTAATAGCAGTAATGATTTTTTTAATTCTTTATCACTAAGCTAATTTACAGCTATTTTGTCGACTACGTGAGCGCTTCCAATTGCCAGCTTCACATACATTTAGTACAACACCATGTACAGCGCCTAAATGTATTGTATTGTATTGTCTTGTATTGTATTGTATTGTATTGTATTGTATTGTATTGTATTGTATTGTATTGTATTGTATTGTATTGTATTGTATTGTATTGTATTGTATTGTATTGTATTGTATTGTATTGTATTGTATTGTATTGTATTGTATTGTATTGTATTGTATTGTATTGTATTGTATTGTATTGTATTGTATTGTATTGTATTGTATTGTATTGTATTGTATTGTATTGTATTGTATTGTATTGTATTGTATTGTATTGTATTGTATTGTATTGTATTGTATTGTATTGTATTGTATTGTATTGTATTGTATTGTATTGTATTGTATTGTATTGTATTGTATTGTATTGTATTGTATTGTATTGTATTGTATTGTATTGTATTGTATTGTATTGTATTGTATTGTATTGTATTGTATTGTATTGTATTGTATTGTATTGTATTGTATTGTATTGTATTGTATTGTATTGTATTGTATTGTATTGTATTGTATTGTATTGTATTGTATTGTATTTTTTATTATAATTTTAAAAAGGATGCACAGCACCTTCCTAGATCTGCCTCTGCTGCCGACTACCGTCGGACAACGCTCGCCTTCAACTACATACAAAGAATGCATAATGTGCTCTCGTCGATTTCCTCGGATTCTCACCCAACCAACAAACAACCATCGAAGTTCCTTCCATTACTGAATTATGCGAGAAGACGGCGATCGAAATCGAAGCAACCCGCAATCGTTGTCGTGTTGTGGTGCACGTCGCTCTTATCGTGGTCGTAGTCGTAGTAGGCTGCATGCTATGCGCGCGGAGAAAGGCCACAGACGACGAGCGCACGATCGCCCGCAGACTCTCGCCCGCTGCTCTAGCTCTACGTTCGGTTGTTTTGGTTGAACGAACGACACAAACATTGCGGTAATCGTCGTCCTCGTCGCGTCGACAATCGGCATGTTGATGTTTCCATTTTGCCGTGCCTGCCGTCCGTGGTGCGTGCTGGTGTCTCAATCTGATCGAAACTACTCCTCCGTAGTAGAGCGAACGTAAAGTCGATTTGGTGAATGGAACCAATACCATTGAGGGCGACTGGCTGTCGCACCGCACGGAGGAAGAGCAACGGTTTTGTTGAGAGTGTTTGGTCTCGGGGAGAGGTTCAAATCTCAATGTTTGTATAGAAGTGCTACCGGGGTGCCAGTAAGTTAGGGCTGAGATTTTTATCTATAAAGTTCTGATTTAGTGAGCCGATGGAAGTGTCGGCGGAAACTCAACAAAAAAGTTTTAGAACACTGATTCTTGACGTTCTTGAGATTCCAAATCATATCTCATGTTTTAAAAGTTTCAACAAATCATTATTTCAACAGGTTATGGGCCCAGACACGGCAAGATTCAATATACAGGCATACCTCGATAGTACGTACACCACCGCTTCGTTTAGTGTACGTACTATCGAAACGTACGTACTATCGAATCACAAATTTTTATTTCAAATTTCATTTTCAAATCAAAGAATGTTATTTCTAGAACGTCAGGATTGCCAAAAAAATTCATGTGGCCTAAGGGTCCGTTTATTAATTACGTAATTTTGCTTGTTTAGGATGCTATCTTTATTGGAAAAATCTTCTTGTGCTCTGGAGATGCTTCGTAGAGGCATCTCGTCTCTGTGAACTTATTGATTTTATTTGAATTATCTTTTAGAACCATCCAAACTGGTCTAGATATAATTAAATCGATCTAGATCAGTTATATCGTGTTATAGAAACATTACAAAATTATTTTCTCCTGCAATATTTATTGCCGTGATATTTTCAAAACCTTCTGAACATTGCTCCTTCTAGGACACTTCCAAGAGTTTAATTTTTTTACGAGAAGGGATTCCTAGAGATCCCGGAGCTCTTAGAGGAATCCCGGAATTCTTGGAGGAATTCAAGGAAAAAGTATTTGATGAATCTTAGAAAGAATTCCTGTAGAAATCTCGGAATGAATTTCTGGAGGAATCTTAGAATGAATTCATGGAGAAATCCCGGAACGATATTCCTGTTGGTTTTCAGTAAGAAATTCCTGAAGAAATCCTGGAAGTCCCGAAAGTATTACAGAAGAAATTCTTGGTAATGTTTCGGAAGGAATCTTTGGAGAAATCCCTGAAAGAGACCCTGGAATCTCAACAGGAATCGTAGAAGATACTCTGGAAGAATCCCTAAGGAATCCCAGGAAGAATTCCTGGAAAAATCTCGTAACCAACACTTAGAGGAATTTCGGAACTGAAAAAAACTTGAAGAAATCCCTAAATCAAGCGAGAAAGCGAAATTTCTTTCCCCGAATCCCACATTTCGGGTTCACCCAGAACAATTGAATTGGTACAGCCTATAGGACAATGCAAGCCTCGGTTGCTAAATAAATTTTTATTAAGTTTTTCATATTTTGTGACCTTTTTGTTTACGTTCGGACTTCAAGAGATTTCTTCGAGAATTTCTCAAAAAGTCCCTGGAATCCTCCAGGAATTACATCCGAGATTCTCCGAACAGAGTCTTTCGGGATGTCTCCGGATTTGTTTTTTTTTTTTGGGCATCCAGATGGTATTTCTGTTAATTCTAACAACTTCACCCAGAATTTCTCTAGGAGTTCTTTCGGAAATTGTATCAGAAATTCTTACCGAGATTCCTTCAAAAACTCCTTGCAACAATCCGTAAGGAATCCTTACTAAGGATTTATTCCTGGAATTTCATACGAGATTCTTTCCGGAGTATCTTCTGGGAATTCTTCGGGAATTTCTTCTATAGCCCTTCCAGAAATCCTACAAGATCCCTGACAAGAGCTCCATTCAGTATTCCTCTAAAAGCTTCTCCGAGATCCCTCCAGGAACTTCTCCTGGTTTTTTTCGGGAGATACTTCTGATTTAAGTATTCCTTCTGGGATTCCTACAATAATTTTACCAGGTAAACTTTCTGGGATTTTTCCAGGATTCTTTCGGAAATTCCTTCCGGGATTCCTCCATGAATTTCTTCTGGATGACTATCAGGAATTACTTTTCAGGAACTTTTTCTGGGATTCCTCTTAGAGCTTCTTCTAGGAATTCTTTCAGAAACTTATTCCGGAATTTCTTCGAAAACTTTTTCCAGGAATCATCTAGGGACTCTTTTTTGGTTTCTACCAAGCGCTCCGTCAGGAATTCTTGCAGACGCTTCTGGAATTCTTTCAGATGTTTGTAATGGAAATCCTCCTGGAATTCATTATGGATTTTTTAGAATATTTTGTTTTTGGTAATCCTCAGGAGTTTCTGTAGGATTTTTTTGAATAAACAATAAGCAACTTAGTTATAGCTCCCTCCTAGAGGAATTATAGAATAAGTTTGTGGAGAAACCACGGAAGGAATACCTGAACAACCTTGGGATGATCACAGCAAGCTACGCGTGCGCGAGAACGTGTTTGTTTTTCTGTCACGGTTTTTCTCTTATCCGTGAAAATTGAATTCGACTAAAAAAAGTTTCCCAATTTTTCCTGTGAATTTTAACTATTCATTATTAAAACGTAGTGCTTTTAGTGGTTTCCAGTGTGAATAGAAGTTCATTGCCGAAATAGAAGAACATTGCCGACATATTCTCCAGGAGCACCATAGGCCAACGTTCCTAAAAGGATTGGCGGAACCACGCCCCTCTTCCACATCTGGACGGACTTCTTCAGGTGGAAAGATCTCATTGGGAGTACGGCGTTGAAGCTTACTTCTACTAAGAGCATCATCAGGACCAGTAAATTCGGTGAGATCTTTCCATGACTAATTAAGTGAAATTTGTGCATATTTCCATGGCATCTCGCGGCTCGTGCTTATCGGAAGCCCCCAAACTTTGATTTATTGATGACCACTTTTATACCCAAAGCAATAGAAGAGGAAAAACACTTTCATATTGAAAATACGTATAGCTTAAAACAGCGGATGGCTTAGAGCAATGCACCATTCTATTATGTGTACATTTTATGTAATGTAGGAACAATGTGAGTGTCGCCGCTGTACGACGCTGCTGCTTAGATTCATGTCTTCCATTATCATATCGAGAAATAGAAGATAATGTTTTTTTTTTTTTTTTTATTCCTGTTCGGGTTTGTCACTGCGACCAGTTTTTAGATCTATTGTGACATTACCCGTATCCTTAGTGTAGTGCATGTCGCATTACTCAATTGCCATTGAGGGGCAATAAAGTATCGATTTTGATACAGTTTTTGTTTTGTTTTCTTAGAAAACAAAACAAGAGTACTGATATTGGTCATGCATCGGAAACCTAGCATCACCCTTGTTTTACTGCTAAATTCTCCCCAGTAGGAAGTTTAGGACCCGGGTTTTAACATTAGCAGCAATATCATTCCAATAATGGAACATGTGTTCAGTAATAAGGATTCTAGTATGTTCCTTGCGTACTAGCACTTTCCAGTCTTCGAAGAGTTAGTACATACATGGATCCCTAACCCAATTTGATTTCCTTTGCATTGAGTTTAGCCTCAGATGGTGAGGTTTTTAACTATATGCAAAGTTAAGTTGGTAAACTCAGTTTTATTCAAAAACTGGAAGTCACCAAAACACCAGTAGTAGGACTAAATGCTATAACTCCTTGAATTACAAGAACACATATTCCAAAATTGAAAAATAGGACGACACTAGATTTCGGTTTGGTAGATCTATCACCGCAACGCAACCCAAAAAGGCGATCTACCCACGTTACGGGCTCCGTTAAAGATCGAGCATCTTTTAAACCCCCTCAACCATTCATCCCTCAGCACGGGTCGCCTGACACCTTGGATTGGGGTTACCTGATTGGTGGACTTTTACCCCCGGAACAGGTGGTCCGTAGTGCTATTCTAAGCCGGCAGCTACACGGGCAAGATAATGTTTAGTACTCGTTACCATACGGATATTAAGAAGATAATCAGTATTGCAACCAGATATTTCTCTTAGCTGATACAAAGTCTAAAATTTATGTTGCTAATGTGTAACAGTAGAATAACTGTTATATCTTTGTGGTATAATGGCATTTATTTTATATTTTTCATATACTTAATCTACTTTCTCTTTCAGGACGACACAGGTAAATTTATACAATACTGTTCTAATCCCATTTATCATACATTACATTTCATATGCAAAAATCGGAGCGTTTGGTACGGTATGTCCACGCATCCCACCTCCCCTGTAGATCCAAGAATTGTTTCGATGCTTAATGTTATGAATTACTGGTATACTTGTATTCGAGACAATTCAAAGAATCAGCTTTGCGGTAAACACAACGCAGTAGGCCTGGCCACTTTGATGCTTGTATCATATTTCTGATATGCTACAAGTTTCAATATTGACAAGAAAAATAATTGGGCATAATCTAACCCAATTATTTTCCAGGATGCTTTCTCGTACTGGCTGCGTTTGTGTTAGATTAGAGATTAGATTAGATTAGAAACCACGGAAGGAATACCTGGAAAAATTACTAAGGTAATCCTAGAAGGAGTAATGCTGAAGGAATCTCGAAATTAATTTATACAGAAATCCAGGAATCTCTGGAGGAATCGCGGGAAACTTCTTGGAAAATCCTGGCAAGAGTTTTTGACGGAACCCCAGGTGGAACCTCTTAAGGAATCTCAGAAAAAAAACTCCTGGGAAATCTCCAGAGGGAACTTCTGAAGGAATCCTAAATAAACTTTTTTAATGCGAGAGCTGACGATTTTTTTTAAATCCGATTCGTTAACAACAAAGCCACGAAACGTCAAAAACTATGAACATTTTCCTTAGCAACCGCGGCTTGCAGTGCCCTACGGCACTCAAAGTTGTTTAAATTTCCGAACACATGGAAAACTGTCAAATATTTTATACGTATCGCAAAAAACATTAATTGTTGGAAAACGAAAAATAATAACAAGTAAGCGAACTGAAATCAATGGTTTGGATAAGTAACTTAATGGGTTTGATTCATGTTTTGGAGAGCAATCTTCGCCGAGAAATTTAGTTTTTTTTATTACGACACAAAATAGAACCATCATGTGCCTTTTTATTTTATTACAACGTTCTATTGGTAAAGAAAGCGTTTAGTTAATAACTGTGCAAGTGCTTATCGACCACTAAGCTGAGAAGCAGTCCTCCCCAGCTGGGATGTAATGCCAGAATGATGATGTCAGATATTATGACTGGCAGAAAATATCTATGTAAAGCGAAGAATACTGCAATCATTACATCCAACGTATTCGTTCATGTCTTCCATTTCGCTACATTTTAAAACTGCTTATAGGTTCCCAAACTTTTTAGGTGCGCGACCCCCTTTTGTCAGTTGACGTGCTTTCGGCGACCCACCATAGAAATTCCCTCATTTGTTGTCTGTTACAATCAGGCCCGGATTAAGGATTGTGGAGGCCCAGGGCCCGAGCGAATGTGGAGGACCCTTGGAGAGATGACCTTTTTTCCTCACTTTCGAACAGTACTAAAAGGTTTTTGTGGGGGCCCCTAAAATGTGGGGGCCCGGGGCCCGGGCCTCCCCGCACCCCCCCCCACCCCCCTTAGATCCGGCCCTGATTACAGTAAATTATTCGACTGACTCTCGCGACTCGCTGGATGAAGGCCGGCGACCCCCCTTGGGGGTCGTGACCCACAGTTTGGGAAACCATGACTGAAAATCCGTGTTATAGGAGTCTGCATAACACAAATTCATAGTATCGTAGTCTCTGCTATACGTCTACTAATGATTCGAACCCATTTTTGTAGATTAAAAATTAAATAAATTTTGGTGTACGTACTATCGAGGCAAAATGTACGTACTATCGAGGGTACGTACTATCGAGGGTACGTACTAACGAGGGTACGTACTATCGAGGTACGCCTGGACCAAGATAAAATGCAGATGACCAAGGAGTTGGCTAATACGCGATTGCGGATGTGATGAGGGAGACAATATGGTTGGTATTTTAAGCACTTTTCGATATAACTAAGTCCATTACAAACCCATTGACTTGAAGTTTTGTACACAACTAGATGCTATACGTATTTCACCGCGTTCCAAAAATGGTATCAATTGGTTTAAAATTATTTGAGTTATAGCAGAAAAATTTCCAAAAAAGAGGCTCTGCCGAGATTGTATTGTAATTGTATTTATGTGAAGCCGTGGAACAAATCTCTGTGAATATTTACAGAGATCTGAGTAAAGAGTATTTCAAGCATAACTTTTCAATCCGACGTAACTCGAGAATGTAAACAAATCCGGGTTAACTGCTGCATGCATGATTCATAAAGCAAATTGAAGAATCCATATCACTGTTTGATGATTTATTGCTTAATTTGTTTAACTAACATATTATTCGAAACGACGTATCTAACTATTTTGATGTTTACAACTTTACTGATAGATACACCGTTTTGATATATGAGAATACCAAACGACGTATCTAGCCAAAATCAAAAGTAACAGATACACCAAACTGGCACCACACAAAAGCGACGTATCTGGCATGATGTATCTCTAACCAACCCGGTGTATGTGTATTTTTATCAAAATTCATTGTGAAAATGATATGGAATGAGTAGGTTTTGTTTCTTACCTAGTGCGTGCTATATCCCTGGTGATGTTAAGCACGGAAAATCTTATGAAAAGTCTTTTTATAAAAAACTATTTTAGTGAAATGGTCGTCAACATTGACCATGAATTTACTCAGATCAGTGAAAAAGTTAGATACGTCGATTTGAAAAATTATGCTTGATTTACTCAGTTTTATTCATAGCGCCTAATGAGCTCCATGAGGAAATGCACACAACCAAAAAATAAAACGTAATTCATAAGTCTCTTATGGTATTTTGCCATTTTTGCCAATTGTAATGCTTTCTATGAGTGTCATAAGAAAAAAAAACAAGATATTTTTAAATTTCGTAATTTTTTTTCGTTATAATTTTTTTCTTTACGCGATGAGCGTAATAACGGAACCACCGCTATTGATAAATGTATCAATATTGCTGAACAATCAACTAGTCTCAAGTCTTTTATGGCCCATATAGCTACAGCTAAAGACTGTAAATAATATCTTCCCGGGCAGAGGTGAAGTACTGACGATCAAAACGTGCTATTGGTTTGATTGATATACATAAGAGGTAAAAGTACTGAAAATAATAGCAAACAAATGTTCCTAGGACATCTGACCAATAGCAAAATTTGCCATTTGAAGATCAACCGAATAGCTCGCTGCTATTGGTTAGCGCTCAAAAGAGCTAAATTTGTTATGATGATGTTGGTCGAGCAGTTATTTTGACTATTATTTCCAGTACTTTTACCTCTTATATCAAACAAAACAACATCCACTTTTTGATCTCCATATCAAAATATGCTTTTATTGAGTTTTTTTTCTTCTGCTCGGGCTGCCACACGCAAAGTGGTTATTGGCAGAGAAAGTGCTCCTTCCACACTAAGCTACTAAGTTAACAAACAGGCTTTGTCCCAGCTGGGACGTTAAAACACAAATCAAATAGCTCTTATTTACTTCGTTTTAGATAGCATGACAATGGGAGCACATTGTTTAAGATAGGTTCCGTTTCCCTTAGGTTTCTGTATGTTGTGCTTCATGCAAAAGTAAGGTTCGTGAAAACGAAAGCAGCAAACGCAATAAAATTAAGAAGACAAGTTAAGACAAATTTTCCATAATTTAAACTAGCTGCTCTTTTGAACTTATAGCTATGGCTATAAAAACTACAAGTTTTTCAAACTGACATTTTCTCTTCTTTTAAAAGTTGGTTGGCCTCAAGCACGATTGTAACTGATGGCAAACGATTGTGCTGGTTATCAAACTACACTTCTTCAAATATTTGCCTTCTTTTAAAAATAGGCTGTTCTTTTGAGTTTGCAGTTTCCAACCGTGTACTATTGTAGAGTTGTTTGGTAGCCAAACTGTTAATTTCTTTATAGAAATGTTTGCTTCTTTTCATCAGAAGCTGTTCTTTCGAGCATGAGTGTTACGTAGTTTATTTGCAGACGAATAACTAACTCCATAGCGGATGTTTTCTTCTTTGAATAATAGGCTGTTCATTCAAGTAAAATTTTTCAGAATTGACTTGCGGCCAAACTGGAAACTAGATTTCTTTTGATTTTCTTTTGATTTTGATGATCAGTTTCCAGAACATCAAGCCCTAAAATTGTTTTCTGAATATTTTTTTTTTCAAGATTGTAGTACTGGACTGGATTTTAGATATTCAGTTCAGTTCACTTAGCAAGGTAGATCCAGCATCGTTGGACCAAATAAACTATTTTTTTTTCTGGCGACTAAACTGTAGCTTTTCTTTTCATGAAAGGCTGTTCTTCTAGCTGCACTTATAAAGTTTACTGGGAGTGAAAGCTGCTTACTGTACATATATGAGATTTGCACTTCTTTAATTTATAGGCTGTTTTTTCTAGTTACGTCGTTACCGTGTTGATTGGCTACATATCTCTATTAATTCCATCTGGTGTTTTTCTTCTTTTAAAGTTGGTCTGTTCTTTCGACTTATATTGTTACAGAGTTGTTTGGTAGCCACGTAGCCATTTGCAGATTTATGTATAGGGGCCGTGCATAAACTATGTAAGCAGGAGAGGGTCTATCCAAATTCTAAGCTCTATACAAATTTACAAATTTTTGTATGAAAAAATCGTGGACTTCGTGGCCGAGCGGTTAGTGGCGTTAGTAGTTTAGGTATCTCGCATGCCTCGGAGTGTGGGTTCGATTCCCGCTCCGGTCGAGGAAAACTTTTCGTCAAAACAGAAAATACTCCACTGGGCCACTGAGTGTTATATGTAGGTGTTGTCCATTGTCTAATGTTAGTAATGTACAGTCTGTGCGGCCTCTGGCCGAAGACGGTGTAATTGTCTTTTAAAATTCTACGATGAGTAGGGGGAGAGGACCAAGGTGACCAAAATTCGGTCTACGTAGTTTATGAATGCCCGCATAGAAAAATACCACTTGACATAAGGTCCAAACAGTAAATTAGTCTTAGCTGAGAAGGTTAGTTTTTCTCAGAAACTTACTTTAGTGTTGAACAGTATAAAGTCTGGAGCTGTTGACTATAAACGACAGTATGGTCAAACCATGTCTGACAGTAACACTATATTGAAGTCTCCACACATTGTTGAACAATATGGCGATGAAAATTCGTTTAATATTGTGGCAATATTCGATTACATTATAGCAAACTGTCGGCCTTACAACACACATACACCAGTGCATTTTACTGTAAATTACTTTTGTTCAACACTTTGGCAAATAGTTACACGCTTTAGTGTTTGTGATTAGCAGAATAGATGAAAAATAAACGCTTCCCGAGATGCTTGCTAATCTGCACAATCATGCACCGGAGATAAAAACAGTCGAGCCATGGCAGGAATACACAAGATCCTGGAGCTGGAGGAGCTGCTAGTTTTGGAGGTAAGTTTTTTTTTGCTGAATTTCGGAGTTTTATCAATGTGTCCTTAACCTATTTTGCCTCCATGGATATTTTTTTGCAGGTCGGATGAACCACATGTGTTGGACAAACAGCTGCTGGAGATGGCCAAAATTAAATCAGTGCATGTTAATCGCCAGACGGTACCTTATTTTGATGGCATTTGGATGAAAATTATCGGACCAAAGGCGAATAGAATGAATTCGGAGACAAAAAGCGGAGGATACAATGAACGCCGTGATCGAGGCAGGGAACGATCAGCCCAGCTCCTGGGCTTGGGAACTCACGCAGCTCGGAAAGCTGGTTTACGAGGTGGAAGCGGCGGCAGAAAACAATTTGAATTGAATGGATTTTAGCAAGATTCGGCGCAGTAAGGATGTGTAAATTAGAAAAATTGCTATGGTCGTCGCTAGTCAAATATTGTATTCACCTAGATTTTAACAAATTTACTAATTCAAAGTTTTTTTGGTTAATAAAAGTATACAATTTTCTAATAGTTTTTCTTATTATTATTCCCCATACCAATAGTGCAGAAGCTCATATTACAACTGTATGAGAACAATATACTATAGGATAATGGAACCGTAATTAACTGTAAAGCAATAGTTACACAAACATTTTTTATTCTTGTTCCAATTTTACAGTTCAGCTGTATTATAACTGTTTGCTTAACAGTAAATAGAGCAAAAATGGATAGTATATTGACCTTTTGTCAAACTGTAATCGAAAAATTTTGTTCGAGAAAATGGGCGTTTTTTTATTGTAACATAACTTAACCGCCTATTCCCCATATTGTAAATTTCTCGATAACCATCTATCAGACTGTTGAAACTGTTTATGATACTGTTGGCTTATTGTTACTTTGAGTGTTATGTGATACTGTTGACATACAGTACTAAATTGTTGTGAACAGTATGTTAAACAGTCCCAGTATGGTTCATGGTTATGCGGGTGGTCCCATAGGAGATTTGCCCTTCTTTAATTTATTTGCTGTTCTTTCCAGTTATATCCTTGCAGACCTTATTGGCGGCCAACCTATCAATCACATTTTTTCACATTTAACGAATGTTTTTTTAAGTTGCACTGTTATTGAGTTTTATTACCAAATCGTCTATTCCTCCTTCAAAGATTTTTTCTTTTTCTAATTATAAAATGTTTTTTCCGGGCCTGTTTTGCAATTTCGGCACCAACATTTCAAAAGGGCGTAACTGCTTTTGCAACCAATGCCTTCTCACAGAGCTGTGGGTCGTATTTCATTCATCTCACGCAATTCACATCCATTAATCGAAAGAGGAGGATTTTATCTTTCTATTTGTGCTGGTGGATTGCTCGAGAGAGATGGGATACGCTCCACAGCTTTGTGAGAAGGCATTGGTTGTAAATGCAGTTACGCCCTTTTGAAATGTTGGTGCCGATTTGTATTATTTGATCTCGCCTAATGATCATTAGACTTATTAGTGATACTTTGGCCAAATGTCTTTTCGGCCTAATGAGCCAATTTCGATAGCCAGTATTTGAAGGACCTTTGCTGACAGCTCTATCTCATACATGATCATCTCTAATACGTATTATTCCATTATTTTGTTTTAAGGTTATTCTTTACAATGATATCTTCTGATATTTAAGCTGTCAGTAATGTTATTAAATTAATAAAAATATAAAATACCCATCATGAGAATAACCCATCTAAAAATACGCTTTCGGGGTAATGGCGTTCGGGGTAGTGGCTCATTCGGAGTAACGGCTTTCGGGGTAATGGCCTATTCGGGGTAATGGCTTTCGGGGTAGTGGCATTCGGGGTAATAGGGTAGAACCAAATTTGCATTTACACTGGTTGGATTGTGAGCGAAAAAACTACTTTTGAGTTTTTGCAATACAATGATGATTTGTTTTTTCACATAGGAGTGCCATATGCATAAGTATTACGTATATGTATAGTATAAGCGTAAGTATTAAGTAAATAAGTATGTAAAGTAAGTTTGAGCATGTTTCTTCAACAATGATCAACAACAAGTTGTGATGAAGCTCAAAAGCATATTTTTGTTTTCACATTCATATTGAGGAATCCGTCAGAAGCTGCTTAGAAGGCTATTCGACTTTCTTATGTGAACTTTCAAGTTCCAATATAACTTAAAAATTTAGCTGCTTAGAAAGCTGAAGAGCAACCTCTAACAAGCTGCTTAGCTTATAAAGTATCCTCTTATCTGAACTTTTGGTTACTTTTGCTTAGATGTTTGGAACAATTAACCTAACAGGATAATTGGTTATTGGAAGCAGTGGTGAAAAGGTACTACAGATGAGGGAAAAATTTTCAAAGCTGGTGAGATAATCTCAGGACATTCAGGCTTCTTAGCAGTCTCGACGTGAGCGCTCGTATAACCCTACCTCCATTTGTGAACGACGAAACCGATGAGATCAGTTTTTAGAACTCCGATTCGAGTCTTTGGATCACTAAGAAAAGAAGAATGTCTATAACACTGCAGACACTTCGCCGATAGCAGAATGAAGAGCTCGTGATTTGTTACTGTTGTTGTTTCTTATCAGTCCGTTCGGAGTCTATTCCGGGAAAGTCGGGCTAGGAATTGAACACATGAACATCCACGTTAAACCCTTTGGAGTCGGCATTTTCACCTCTCTAGATGCAACCTCGCTAGTGTAGAACACGTTTGTGATGGTTGATTTTTCGGCTGGGCACTTACGACTCATCCGTCCCCAAAGGTTTAAAGCGAACGTGTGATCTTCGCGACCACGAGGCCGCACCGAAATGAAGTAACTGTTCTTGAATTAGATGAAAAAAAGCGTAATACCTGGCAACACTGCCCATTCCCATGAAACGCATCGCAGGAGTTGAAAACAAGCATTCCTCCCGAACGAAATAGCTACTCACGTCGCGATACTACCACGAGTCACGCCATGGCTTTGGACGGTCGGACGGACGACGGAAATGCATGAATGTATGTTTATATCCGCGCGCACAAACCTCGCCGTCTCCGTGCATTCGACTGTATGCGAGCGAGAGACATCCTGCGCCAGGCCAAGCCAGCCAGAGCCAGAGCCAGAGCCAGACAAACATCATGCTGTTGGTTGGATTTGGATGTTGACGATGGATGGTCATCCATTCTACCACAGCGCGCGGCGACGAATGTTGTTTGTTCCCGAGGCCGAGACTGACGACTACGACGACGAACGATATGGTGATGATGCGCGCGAGTACGCAGTCGCCGTGACCGCAACGGTACAACGAACGTCGCCGTACTATTACTATACTATTGCACGCACACCACGATACCCCGCAGGCACGGCACGACAGACGGAACCAGACAGTCGGTGTGTAGTACAACAGCGTTTTTCTCTAGTTGAGCGTACTGTTGTTGATGAGAAAGCCGCTCGTCGTAAATCCGGCATTGCGCCGTGCCTAATCGAATGAGAGTAGTGTTGTTTTGATTTCTTCTGGCTTTCGTCGAAACGGAATCAAAACAGTGGACCAATACACAGCGACCGAAAATGGTATTGGAAGAACATTGAAGCATAGGCAAACAGACGTTGATACAAAATGGACGTGCATGTTGGTATGTTGTTTTCTTAAAACTGAACTGAAGATGTGATAGGACATTTCATGGGGCATTCCAATATAATTCGTAGTTTCTACTCTGTGATTGACCAGAACAATCGAAATAGCACAAGGAACCGATCAAACGAAACTTGTGAATAGCTAATCGTTCTCAATGTGAACATTCGCGAATTACAAACTTTATTAAATCAATAATAACGCCGGCCACGTCTTTACGGTCATCGAGGAAGAGAAGGAATGTTAGTATGACGTGCGTTTTGTGGGCTTCGTGCCCGTGCGGTTAGCGGCGTCAGTCGTTTAGGCGTATTGTGAGTGCTACGGAGTGATGGTTCGATTCCCGCTCCAGCCGGAGGAAACTTTTCGTCAAACGAAAAATCCTCCACTGGTCCACTGGGTGTTCCGTGTTGTCCGTTGCCTAATGTTAGTGATTGTTCAGTCTGTGCAACCTCTGGTTGAAGACGGTGTAGTGTCTTTTTTTTTACTAGAGACCGAGATCACCTCAGCTTCTGCACCCACGTATGTCACGGGCAGGAATGGGAACACTCACTTGCAAAGAGTTACATTCTTTTTCTATTTTCTCAGCTCTGAAGCGTGCAATCAAGAAACGATCTATTGACGACTTTTGTCTTGTGGTTTAGTCTAAAACTTTGCCGAATAGAGTAGGGGTCGCACACGCATACCAAAGTAGCGAGAGTGCCGCGAAGGCAACTCTCCACGAGGTGAGTGTAAATTACACTCACCTCGTGGAGAGTTGTTTTAACGGCGCTGCCACGACTTTGGTATGCATGTGTGACCCCTACTCTATTCGGAAAAGTTTTAGACAAAACTACAAGACAAAAGTCGTCCATACATCGTGTCTTGATTGCACGCTACTGAGCTGAGAAAATAGCAAGTGAGTGTAACTCTTTGCAAGTGAGTGTTCCTATCCTTGGTCGCGGGAGAGTTTTTGTAAGTGGAGAGGGATGGCCAGGGATGCCAGGCGAAATTTTTAAATGTCTTCACACCCCATATTGTGGCTTCAGTATAAAATTAATGTTGGAAGTCGAAATTTATGCCATGTTCTCATTTAGCTTTATATGAAGGAATATACCGTGAGGTCATCCAGCAATAATGCATGGTTCTCTCGTCTCTCCAGAATTTTCATGGCAATTTTAAGGAGTTTTCCCGAAAATTCCTAAACAAGTTCTTCGGATTTATTTTCACGAGTTCCAAAAAAATTCGGGAATTTCTCTAGGAATTCCTTCGCGAATTCCTCGGAAATTCTCTCAGGAAGTCTTCGTGAATACCTTCAGAAGATCCCTGGGAATTCATCGTGGAGTTTCTCGGGAATTACCCCAGATCATCCTCGGAAATTTCCCCAAGTGGTCCTCGATAACTCGGGAATCCCCCAGGAGTTCCACGCGAATTCCTGCAGAAGATCCTCAGCAAATCCTCCTGCAGATCCTCGGCAGTTCCTCCAAAAGATCCTCAGGAATTCCTCCAGGAGATCCTCAGGAATTCTGCCAGAAGTTCCTCGAGAAATCCTCTAGGAGTTCCACCGGAATTCTTTTATAAGTTTCCCGAGGATTTCTTCAGGAGTTGAGTTTCCCCAGAATTCTCCCAGGAAATCTTCTACTAGTTCCTCAGGAGTTCCTCGGAAAATTCTACAGGAATTCCTCGGCAATTCCTCCAGGACTTCCTCGGGAATTACTCCAGGAGTTCTTCGGGAATTACTCAAGCAGCTCTTAGGAAATTCTTCCACGAAATCTTCGGGAACTTCTCTAGGAGTTCATCGAGGATTCCTCTAGGAGCTCTTTAGGAATTCCACCAGGAGATCCTCGGGAACTCCTCCAGAACATCCTCTCGAAAAACCCTTCAGGAGTTTTTCGAGAATTCATTCAGGAAATCCTTGGAGATCCTTCAGGAAGTCCTCGGCAGTTCTTACAGAAGTTCCTTGGAAATTTCTGTCGGAGTTCCTCGGGATTTTTCCAGAAGTTTATCGGGGATTCCTCCAGAGTCTCATTGGGAATTCCTTCATGAATTCCTTGAAAAGTTTGTTGGGAAATCCTCCTGTAGATGCTCGGGAATTCCTCCAGAAATGGGGCACGTTTGGTGTATAGTACTAGATTTGTAGTAATGAGCTGGATTTTTGTATGGTGAGAAGGTCAACTCTCCGTTTCTGCAATGAAATGGTGCAAAAAGCGTGGGTATTATGATTCCTTGCCTACATTGATGCTGTTTGAGCAAAACTTCTCACCATACTAAAATTCAGCTCATTACTACAAATCTAGTACTTCACCGATCTGTCCTATTCATCAGAAATTCCTCCAGGCAATCTTCTCGAATTCTTACGGAATTCCTTCTGAAGACCCTTGGGAATTCCTCTATAAGTTTTGGCAAGAATTCCTACAGAAGTCTCCCGAGAATTCTCTAAGAGCTCCTCAGCATTTTTCAATAAGTTCCCCGGAAATTCCTTCAGGAATTTTTCGGCAATTCTTCCTGGAGTTCCTCGGAAATTCCTACAGGAGATTCTCGGGAATTCCTCTAGGACTTCATCGAAAATTCCTCTAGGAGGTCGAATTCCTCCAGGAGTTTCGGGAATTCCTGCAGGAGAACCTCGGGAGTTCCTCCAGGAGATTCTCGTAAATTCCTCCAGGAATTGCTAGGTAATTACTCTAGGAGTTCCTCGGAAGTTCCTCCCGGAGCTCCTCGGTAATTCTTCCAGGAGTTCCACGAAAATTCCTCTAGGAGATCCTGGGCCCATATAGCCGAGGCGGTAAACGCACGGGTATTCAGCATGACCATGCTGAGGGTGACGGGTTCGATTCCCGGTCGGTCCAGGATCTTTTCGTAAAGGAAATTTCCTTGACTTCCTTGGGCATAGAGTATCTTCGTGCCTGCCACACGATATACACATGCAAAATGGTCATTGGTAGAGGAAGCTCTCAGTTAATAACTGTGGAAGTGCTCATAGAACACTAAGCTGAGAAGCCGGCTTTGTCCCAGTGAGGACGTTACGCCAAGAAGAGGAGAGGAGGAGGAGATCCTCGAGAACTCCTTCAGATGATCATCGAAAAATCCTTCAGGAGTTTGTCGGAAATTCTCAGGGAGATCCATGGAGGAAATCGATGAGAATCCTCAACAATTCCTCCAGGAGTTCCTTTAGAATTCATCCAAGGATCCTCAGGAATTCGTTCAAAAGATCCTCCGGAATTCCTACAGGAGATCCTCGGTAAATTCTATTCATGAGTTCTTCGGGAATTCTTGCAGGAGTTCCTCGGGAATTTCTCCAGAAGTTCATCGAGAATTCCTTCAGGAATTCCTTAAAAAGTTTCTCGGGAAAACCTCCAACCTTGGGAATTCCTCTTGGGATTCCTCAGGAATATTCTAAGGAGTTACATGCTTCTCGGGAATCCCTCCAAAAATTCCACGTGCAGTTCTTCATAGTTTATCGAAGTTCTTTTCCAGCAGTTTCTCGGGAATTCCTCTTTGTCCCCAGAAAACCTTCTCCAGGAGTTTTGTGGGAATTGCTAGAAATGCTAGAGGGATTCTCGATGAACTTCTGGAGGAATTTCCAAGGAGTTCCTAGAGAAATTCCCCAAAAAAAAACTCCGGTGAGAATTGTTGAGAAATTCCTGGAGGAATTTCCGAAACTCCTAGAGGTATTCTTCTAGAGGCATACCCGAGAATATCTAGAAGAATTTCCGACTGGAGGAGAAATTCCCGAGGATCTCTGGAAGAATTCCCGAGTAACTCTTAGAGGAATCCCCAAAAAAACTCCTGGAAAAAAGTCCGATGAACTCCTGGAGGATTGGCCGAGGAACTCCTAGAACAATTTCGAGGAATACATGGAGCAATATTCCACGAAATTTTCTAGCAATTCCTATGGGAATTCTAGAGGACCTCATAGGGGAATTCTCAAGGAATTCCTGAGGAACTCCTGAAAAAGCTGATGACAAACTCCTGGAAAATTCCCGATGAACATCTGGAGAAAATTCCGAGGAATTCATGTAGAACTTCCCAAGGAACTCCTGGAAGAATTTTCGAGGAACTCTTGTAGGGATTCCTGAGGAAATCTTAAAAATTTGTCAAGGAACACCTAAAAGAATTCTCGAAGTACTTCTGAAGTAATTTTCGAGGAGCTCCTGGAGAAATTCCCTTCGAACTCCAGAATGAATTCCTAAGAAACTCCTAGTGGAATTCCTGAGCAAATTCTGGTCTAATTCTTGAGCAACTTCTGCGAGAATTTCCGAGGAACTCATGGAGGACAGAAATTCCCGAGGAACTTCTAGAGGAGTTCCCAAGGAGCTCCAGAGAATTCCCGAGGAGCTCCTTGAAGGAATTCCCGAGGAACTCGTGGAGAAATCTCCGACGAACTCTGGAAGAATTCCCGAGTAACTCCTGGAGGAATCTCAAAAAACTCCTGGGGAAATTCCCGAGGAATACGTCATGGAATTTTCTGGGAACATGGTGTACATTGACTACAAGAAGGCGTACGACTTAGTACCGCACTCGTACCTTTTTAATGTACTGCACTTGTACAAGGTAGACGGGAACGTCATCAGGCTGATGCAACACTCGATGGGCTTGTGGAGCACGTCCCTACAAATAACCGATGGAACAACTTGCTGTGTTGCGGTCTAGAACTCTCAATATCAGGAGAAGATTATTCAAGGCGTTACCTTTAGGTAGCTATGAGCCTGCCTTGCAATGAACCCCCTTAGCAGCGCATTCAACCAATGCAATTATGGTTACCCACTGAAAAGGGGGACAAAGAGTGCAAGAATAACCCACACCGTTCTCTATGGACGTTTTGAAGCTGTTTGCGGAATCAGTACAAAGGCTGCATCAACTGGTGTGACGGTGTTCAGTAACGACATCCGGATGGAGTTTGGAATTCACAAATGTCGGCCAATCTATCTGCGCCGCGGTCAAGTAGTGAACGCCACCTGTTTTTGCAGCAACGGACACCAGGAGATTCGGAATATGGTTGAAGGCGAAGCGTACAAATACCTCGGCTTCCTGCAACTTAGAGGTATTTACCACACAGCGATCAAGAAGGAACTGTGGAGCGGACCTAGTGTGATGGTTATAGCACGTGGCTCTCACACCAAGGACCTGGGATCGAATCCCGCTCCCGACAAACTCACAAAATGTGAGTTCTTCCTTCAGAAGAGAAGTAAAACGTGGGTCCCGAGATGAACTAGCCTAAGGCTAAAAATCTCGCTAATACAGAAAAAAAGTAGGAATTGCAGGACAAGTCCTTGCATCGTGTCAACTGTGTTCTGAGGAGCTTGCTGTCAGCCCGCAACAAGATGAAGGCGATCAACACGTTTGCTGTGTCCCTGTTGACCTCCACAGCTTTGGGATGGTAAAGTGGAACAAGACTGACCTCGAGGCGTTCATCAAGCACCGTATGCGTCATCCAAAGTCGTCCATCAAGAGAGTCACTCTGCCACGTGCAGTAGGAGGAAGTGGCGTCACCAATATCCAAGCACTGACTATATGTATCTCCCAGATCCAGTAGTTGCGGGCATATTTCGTAGAAAGCCAAAACCATCACGAAATATACCGCACTGTATGCTAAGCTGACCACAGCGCAGCGCCCTGTATCTGGTGCAATAGAACTACCAGCTGAACTGCGATAGCAAGACCGTAGACAAGATGATCGTAACGTGGAAGTATAAGGAGTTGCATGGGACGCACCCCCATCAACTGGAGCTCGAGCACATCGATAAGGTGGCGTTGAACGCGCGGCTGGTGCGGGGCGACCTCTTCTAGGAAACAGAAGGTTTCATGGTAGCCATCCAGCAGAGCGTTCATGATTAACAAAAATTTTAATCATGATTAATCATTGATGAATTAAAATTCCAATTTTGGTGATTATTGATTATGATTAATGATTAATTTGATTTTTAGGATGATTAAAGATTATGATTAATGATTAAAATTGGTTTTATCTGTGATTATTGATTATGATTAATGATTAAAAATGGCTCATTGATTAAAAATCATGATTAATCATGATTAATCAATCACAAAAAACTGGAAATGATTAAAATATATTTTTTGTTTAACATGTATTTGAAGTTTCAAAAGTAAAAGGTAACTCTGTCCGGGAGATTTTTGAATAAAGAATCATAAATTATGTTATTTAAAATAGCATTTGAACCAATTTCAATTGGATCATATAATGTATATGGTAAATCATTTTTGGTGATGAATGATTAATGATTGATTAATATTTTTTCTTATGATTATGATTACTGATTAATGATTAGATTGCAAAAACAGTGTGATTAAGATTAATGATTAATGATTAAATGAGAATTTTTTGTGATTATGATTAATGATTTTGATTAATCTTAATCATTAATCATTAATCATGATTAAATTTATGATTAATCATTAACGCTCTGCCATCCAGGACCGGGTAGCTGCGACGAAGAACTATCGGCGATACATATTGCACGAAGACGTAGAGGGCCGCTGCAAGAAGTGCAATTTAGTAGGGGAAACGAGCGAGCATGTTGTTGCAGGCTGTTCAGTGTTAGCTGGATACCTATGTCTACCTCGATCGTCACAACGAAGTTGCCAAAATTGTGCAACAACAGCTTGTTTTAAAGAACAACTTGGTCGACAGATTTGTAACCTAATACAAGACCCGGTTCTGGAAAATAGTTACATAAAGGTGTACTGGGATCGCGAGATCAATACGGACGCCTTCATTCGTGCTAACCGGCCCGACATTGTGGATGAAGCGGGTAACCCTCATTGACATCGCTATACCGTTAGACCATACCTAATGTCCAATCAACGTTCTCAGGCAAGATAACCAACTACCACGACCTAGTGGAGGAGTTGAAGCAGATGTGGTACCTGGAGGACGTCCGTATACTTCCGGTTGTCCTCTCGGAAACCGGGGTTGTCCGTAAATCTCTCGTAAGGTCCCTAGACGAGCTGGAATTGAAGAAGGACCTGAACAGCATCCTTAAAGCGGTGGTTCTTGGAACCTGTAGTACAGTTAGGCGGTTCCTGAATCATTACAATTGATAGTACGCCCGAAGCAGACTCAATAGGCTACCGGCAAATGAGACCCACAGAGCCTAATTCCATTTGGCATTCCGATTGCCCGGGGTAGGTGAAAGCTTTCAGCATTTTTTCTGAGAAATGCCAAAACTCTATAGTACGAAAACACGCAAGCAGGATTACTTTTGAGCGAATATCTTCTCTATATCGTAAACAACCTTGTGAAAAAGAGCCACAGTTGATTCACAAGACTGGTAGGCATGTTGGTTCACATGAAGAGGCACGTTGGCCAGATGAACATCACGGATGTGATGATCCACAATGCGTTCTAAGCATTTCAGAAGAAAATAGGTAAATCTGATAGGTTTGAAACTCTTAAACTCAAATTTGCTTTTTCATACGACGCACGATCCACTTTGGGAGTGAACTTTACAGTAATATCCCGCCAAGATTTGGGAATATACCCTGTAGCAAAACTGCAAACAAGTAATTTTTCAAAACTTAACTTGTTGAAAATCAATAGTTATCCCTATTGGAAGGAATTCTTAAGAAGATTTCCGCTTGTTTTAAACTTATTATCATGAAAATCCAACAAGAAATAAACAAATTATTCTCGTTTAAAACCTAGGTATACTAGTATACTTTTTCTGAAAGTTGGGTGCGTTTGTCTGTGGAACAACGGTGTAGTACTCAAGCATGCAATCCCTTCAACACTCGCATCGTCATAAAGTAACGGATATGTATGCATCAAAATACCTGGTGCATCATTGATTGAAAAGAGCCTGTGCTTCCAACGATTGAACGTTTCCTGCACGCAGATTGTTCTTCTCTGTGAAAACTTGATGGGCGTAACTGTCTTAACGATAGGACGTAGTGAAGCTTTGCGTTGCAATGGATAAATCTTGCGCCATTTTTGGCTCCACTATACCACTAGAGAACAGCATTCTACTCTTTCAAAATACACATCCTTCCTTACATACAGACCGACAACTGAACTTGTCGTCCAGTCAACCATGCGTTCTGATGCGTGGTCCAGCAAGGCGCACAGAAGATCCCTTCGCAGCAGACATTCCTTCGGTTTTATTTTGTTTTCCAATCGAAGACGGGAACGAAGATGGGATGTAAACAGCGCGCTTCACTACCACTGCGGCAGTGGCTGGCTATACCAGGAAAAGGAGGACGGAATGTGGACGAACGGGTATCACAACAAGCTCACTTCAGTCAGTTAGTTAGTGAGCGAGTGCGAGAAAAATTGAGTTAAAATCGTAGTAGGCTGAGCGAAGGAGGCCTACTACGATACGGATGCTGCGGATGGCTACTCTATAAATTAGGCACATTCTACTATGATATGTATAATGATGGACCGATAATGGTGAAGCGCATGTCGCTCCACCTCGCGTACAAATTCAGCAACAGGAAATCCTTGTCCAAGCTGATTGAATGAATTTGGGATCGACCAGTGGCCAGAGATTATGGTCGCTGTTGTAATCGCCTTGCGCATGCATAATATCGACGATAGAAGGAGATTTTTTTCGAGTCCATGCTACTTGTAATTCCCCCGCGATGAAGAAGTGTGAGTGCAGTGGAAACAAAAACAACAGATTAGGACGATGACGTCGGGTAGCACTCTCCTGGTGGCGTCGAGGTCCGAGGTCCACATGTACAGTTGGTTCGTATCTTAACAGCAACGATGGCGAATGATTTATTGTCATCGACGATTACAGGTGTCGTTGAAACACGGAATACACGCAAAGCAAATATTGCAAAATAATCATTGGCAAAGAAAGCTCTCAGTAAACACTTGTAGAAGTGCTCATAAACAGCTGAGAAGCAGGCTTTTTCCAGTAGGGATGTTACGCCAAGAAGAAGAAGAAGATGACTATCAATCTCTTTGGGTATCCTAAGAATAACAGACATGAAAATCCACGCAGTTTGAACCATGTGGCGCCAGGTGTTTGAGCGAAAACTATACGAAGTTCAAAGTCGTTACCCAATTGACCACCTTCCGGAATCCCTGTGACCGGTTCCGCATTGACCAGACCTGACCAGAACCCTTCAAAAATGGTCCTAAATAATACCTACCTCCTAAATAATATGTTTCTCATTTCAGTGAAGTGCAGTTTCAAGCACATAGCAACGATGAAAACTAATATTTTGGATGTTCCGGATTTCCGGAACCGGTTCTCAATAATAAGTCAATATTAATGTCTACAATCAAAGTCCACGGAAATACCTTTCCAATGATTCTTGGACGGTCCAGATTACTTGTTTGGTTGTAAAGTTATAGCTTGCCAAAGTTAGGGTTTCTAAAGCGGCATTTTTCAGTTAAAGCAGGTTCCCGGTTGCCACAGTGGCCAAATCCAGATTTCTTCGATGGTTTTCAAAACTAGACATGTGCTGCTTTCATTTGAGCCAAAGGGATCAAAGCAAGCCTCATTGGATAAATGTACGACTCGTGCTGAAAAATCAACTTTTTGCAACTCGTTACATAAATAATTATTTTTTTTTTGAATTGAAGAGCTGATTACTCAGTGAGTAACCACGATGACACCACTGACACAGACAATACTGGAATAGTTTGGAGTCATGTCGTCAAACCAAATTGTATTTTACTAAGCCATCTCCAAGGATGGCGAAGTATCTTACAAATCTGTCAAATCAGAGTTGTAACATTCTGGTCAAAGCATTGACTGGCCACTGCCGACTCAGCTATCACATGGCGAATATTCAGCAAGCTGATTCATTTGCATGTGATAGCTGTGAATCCGATTATGGAACTTCGTATCATTTGATATGTAACTGTCCAGTTTTTGAGCAACTGCGTTTCCGAGTACTCGGAAAACACTTATTAAGTGAAACTGACTTCAGAGACCTGAATATTCAGGATATTCTGTTGTTCTTAACCCGCTGTGGTAAAGAGCTGTGGGCTCTCTTTCGCTTTATCAGTGCCCTTTTCAGGGCGCTGTTTGAACCCATTGTGGTACGCTTTTGCGTTAGTACCCTCTTCCAGGGTATTTTTCCTATTTCCCTACCTGTCCTTATCCCCATCCTTATCCTTATTTCCTTCCTTTTCCCTCAGGTAGTAGATGATGAAATAGGCTATTATTTTGGCGATGGCACAAATGTCCCAAATGGAGGATAACGTGCCTCTGGAGCCGGCCTTCTGATACCTAATACCTGATACATAGTAATTCAAGTACAAATTTATGAGACACACATTTAATGTGGTATAGTTTTTGGTGCAGGAGTTTGTATCAGATTTTTAAATTAAATTCTAGGAAAAGCCCCCGAAGAAAATCTAAACCTCATCTTAAATCAGTTTCGTATGTTGTTATTGTAACCAACATATTGCTCCAAGCTTAATTGCGATTGCTCCAAAGTGACCAAAGAGTCCTATGGGTTTTTCCTACAAGAACAAAAAAACACAATCCCAAGTATCAATTTTCCGTTAATTTGTGTGGGACCTACAATATGCCTGCAACAATTCTAAGTAGGCCATGTTGCCACTCAACCGCATGAAACAAGATCCTCAAAATCTGCCCTAATGAGCGGTGCGGCGAGCGGCAGCGACGGGTTCTTCCACCCAGAAAACTAGGTCAACTCGTCCACTACCCAGCCTCTGTCCTAATTGATTCCCTTCCCAACTCGCCGTACCACCGCGCCTTCCCCACATCCTCAAGCTTTCTTCCGCGTCGTCGTCGTCGTGTATAAACACATTGCAGCATCCGGAAATGGCGCACACTACATTTTCACTCCGGGGAGTGTTCGCTCACAGTCAGGCATCCCCAGTGCGTTAATGTATGTGTGTGTACGACGACGACGACGGGACGGAAGACGACGCGACGCGCCGACTTCCATACTACGATTACGACGGATACGGGACGTATCGATTTTCGCGTTCTCTTCCACCCTGCCCGTGCCGTGTACCATATGCCTTGGGTCGTGCCCACCGGGAGTTTTCCCGTTTTCCTTCCTCCCCATGAGCCAGGCCAGGGGCTGATCCAGCAGGATACGTCTCAGCGGAGCGGTGGGTTGGGTGGTAGGTAGTAAGTAATGCAGTACGAGCAGGTGCAGGAGTTATGACGGCGGTGGCAGTCAGTGCGGTGGCTGCGGCCGGTGGCGGCGCTTCAATCGATTCTGTGTTGGCTCAAAGCCAAGAAGCAGAGGCCAGAGCCGCCACCCCACTTGGATAAGAATGGGAGGAGGCTCATCGAGGTAACCGTAGAATGCATACTAAATGCATTATGTGAGTTGATTGGAGAATAACTATGGGAGCTAATTCATTTATGGGCGTTACTACCCATGCACATAATTCTATACCTTATCAATCCAATCAATCAAGAGTAGTAGTTTAATATGAATTACATAAATTAATACATTTGCGGAATATTTACCAATGTTCTAAATATTCTTTACAAACATCAACATTTTTTTAAATTCTCAGCCGCTTAACATAATTTACAGCTATTGTGCTTGCGCTATTACCATTGACAGTTGCACTTGCATTTGGTACAGCGCCTAAATGTATTCTATTCTATTATAGACTGAAACCTCCTTTTAGGTAAAATCTATCTAGGTCCGTCCATTTAGGTAACGTTACCTAAATGGAATTTGATTGTGTTCAGAGCAGTTGGAGTACTCAAGATTACAAATTAGGCTGGTTTACGGGAAAAGAAGCAGAATTAAGAGTTGAGGAACGTTTATAGAGTGTTTAAGGGTTAAAAGTTTAAGAGAACTCCCTGGAGTTTAGGCCATCCGATTTGCAAGCATAATCAGTGATCTATAGGAGTATTATGAATGAAATGTATGCTTGCACAGCCTCATATAGTTGCATGCTGTCAAGTGGTGAGTTCATTGTCAGTTTGAGGATCTCCAAGAACTTTCTTGAGTACAGGTCATCGGAACTAACGTATTTGGTTGTCTCTAAGAGATTTACGACTAAGGTGCACACTCACACAACCTCAGGTAACTATGATTTATCAAGTTTTGAGTTCGAAGAATCTTTAAGGGTCTCCAAGAACTTTCTTGAGTATAGGTCATCGGTAGATACGATGATTCTTTAAGGTTCTCCAAGAACTCCCTTGAGTATAGGTCATCGAATCTACGAGAGCTACTAGTTGTATCTAAAAGCAATAAGAATGATGTTTACACTCACACAGCCCCAGGCATCTATGTTGTATCAAGTGGTGGGTTCTATGATTGTATAGCATTTCCGAGAAATCCCTAGAGTTAAGGCCATCTGATCTACAAGGGTAGTCTGTGATCTTTTGGAGTATTATGAATGAAATGTATGCTTGCACAGCCTCATGCAACTATGTGCTGTCAAGTGGTGAGTTCATTGTCAGTTTGAGAATCTCCAAAAACTTCCTTGAGTATAGGTCATCGGATCTACTAACGTATTTGGTTGTCTCTGAGAGATTTACGACTAAAGTGCATACTCACACAGCCTCAGGTAACTACACACACAGAAAAAATCACCAACTTCGGTAATGTTTTACCGAAATCTCAACCGTTAAGTTTGTTTTACAGGAAAAATTCGGTAAGGGTAGCAACTTTTACCGAAGTTCGTTAGAGTTTGACACATAAACGATAACATTTTACCGAAATTTGTTATTTTTTTATAGAATTTCGTTAAAAATTCATTACCGAACGCTCAGCGTTTGAGATTTCGGTAAAAATTACCGAACGCGATTAGCTGTGCAGGTAACTATGATTTATCAAGTTTTGAGTTCGAAGAATATTTAAGGGTCTCCAACAACTTTCTTGAGTATAGGTCATCGAATCTCCCTAAAATCTACCTGAGAGTCTCTGAAGCCACCTAAAACCCCTGTGAAACCTCCTGAAATACCCTGAAACGCCATGAAATACCCTTAAACGCCTCTGAAACCCGCATTAAGCTTCCGTGAAATTCACCTGCAAGCCTCTTAAGCCCCTCAAACTCACCGGAAACCTCCTGAAATGCCCTGAAACGCATTGAAACTCCTTGAAACGCTTTCAAACGCCTCTAGACCCCCCAAGAAACCTCTGTGAAATTAACTTACGAGCTTCTGAAGCCCCCTCAAGGCTGCCTAAATTTTCTGAAACGCCCAGAAATGCTTTGAAACGCTCTGAAACGGCTCTAAAACCCCTTTAAAACCTGCGTGAAAGTCACCTGAGAGCCTTTGAAGCCCCCCAAAACCCGTGTGAAACCTCCTAAAACGCCTTGAAAGCTTTGAAACGCCTCTGAAACCCATATGAAACCTACGAGAAATTCACCTGCACCTCTGAAGCCCCCTTAAACCCTCCTCAGACCTCATGGGACGCCCTAAAACGCAATGAAACGCCTTGAAATGGTTTGAAACGACTTTTAAGCCCCTATAAAACATTCGTGAAATTCACCTGAGAACCTCTGAAGCCCCCTTATACCCCTGTGAAACACCTCCTGAAACGCCCTGAAACGCATTAAAGCGTCTTGAATCCCCCTGCGTAACCTCCTGAAACGCCTTGAAACGCCTTGAAACGATTTGAAACGCCTCTAACACCCCTATAAAATCTCCGTCAAATTCGCCTGCGACCCTCTGAAGGCACCCTCAAACCTCCTGATACCTCCTGAAAGGCCATGAAACGCCCTGAGAGTTTCTGCAGCCACACATAACCTCTCTGAAACCTCCTGAAACGCCTTGAAACATAAATGAAATCCATGTGAAACGCACCAGAAAGCCTATGAAGCCCCCTAAAATACCGCTGAAACTTCCTGAAACGCCTTGAAACGCTTGGGAACGCCTTTGAAACTCCCGTGAAGTTCACCTGAGAGCATATATGCTCATATATGAAGCCACCCTCTGAAACCTCTTGAAACACCCTGGATCGCCTGGAAAGAAACGCTTCTGAACCCGCCCCCCCTAAAAACTCTCTTAAAATCCCTCTGACCATCCCCCTTTTACATCTGAAAGTCCTTCCCATTGCATCTGCAAGCCACTTTCCCTACACAAACTTCTTTGCCACCTTGAAATCCATTTTGGTAATGATCTGATTCCATTTAGGTAATGAATCCATTAAGGTACCAATTCTACCTATTTAGGCAGTCCCGACTCGTTACCTAAATGGAGCAGTTGATGTCTTTGGGCGTCATAGAAAAATTACGCAATGAACAAAGCTCGTGTAACTTTTGAAAACAGCCAAACTTTTTTTGCAAACTAACACATTTATGCCATTTTAGCACCTAACCCTAGCCAATGTTTTAGGCCAATATTGTTTTAAATTGTTAAAAGATTCCAGCTCTCTCTCTCTCTTCTTGGCGTAACGTTCCAACTGGAACACACCGTATTAGTGTTCCATAGTATTTCATGAGAACATTTACAATTTTCAACTGAAATTCCCCACAGCCAATGTTTATTGTGCATATGTATCGTGTGGTAGTCATGAGGATATTTTATACACAAGGTAGTTAAGGTAATGTCGATTATGAAACGGATTCTGGGCTAACTCAATCAAATCAAATTCGCCACCCTCAGCATGATTTTACTGATAACACCCACGCTTTCCACATCGGCTATTTGGGCTTAAAGACTATTCTTCTTAACATTCTCTGGAACAGAACAAACAATAAACGCTGCCAGTTGTTGTGATTACAAGTCCACCCATATTTAGATTTTCTGCCTGGATTGCTTCAAAAATGCTGTCGTAATTCTTCCAGAGATTTATCCATACAAAACCCTTAAGGAATTCGAGGTGGGATTTCCCCAGAAATTCTTGCTGCGATTCCTTCAAGAATGTTTGTTTGGTTTCTATTATTTTTGCTGGTGTTTTACCAGAAATTCCGGAATTCTTTTGGGGACTTTATAACGATTCATTCAGATGTTCTCTTAAGATTTAAGATTTTTCCAGGCATTCCTCCTGTGATTTCACCAGAAACTTTTCTTGAGATTCGTTCAGGAACTCCTGCTAGGATTCCTCCAAAAAATGTTGCTGGTATTTTCTATGATTTTTTTTTTCAAAAAAATTGTACATTGACAGTCAAAAATTCTGCTTTGACAGTCCAGGAACTTCTGCAGGAGTTCCTCCAAGAAATTTTCCGGAAATTTCTAAAAGAACCCATTTGAATATTTCCCTAAGAATTGTTCATGCATTCTTTCTATGATACCCCCAGGGATTCTTTCAGGAGCTCCTGCTGAAATTCCTCCAGAAATTCTTGCTGGTATTCCTGTTGGACTTTATCCAGTAATTTATACAGGAACTCCTCAAGTGATGTATTCAGATAATTCTGTAGGTATTTTTGCAATAATTGCTATATGAATTACCGTGTGCACTGCCGTTCTACGCCCGATTGTCCCATGTTATATGGGAATCCCATATAACATGGGACAATTATGCGTAGAACGGCAGTGCATTAGTCCATGAATAAATCTACGGAAGGCACAAATTTCCCTAATGGAGGAGAATGTGCCCTGGATCCAACCTACTGATGAATAAATCTAGCGATTTTCCAAGGGATTTTTTCAGGAATTCCTCTTAGGAATACTTCATGGATCCTTCTAGGAATTTCTTAAAAAAGTTCCTGTATTAATCCCTTCATTTATTACTCATATAAGAATTCCTCTAGAGATTTCACTATGATTCCACTGTTGGATTTCCCAATTGGGCATCCCCTATGGATTTCCCGGGGAACCCTCTTGAGATTTTTCCAGGATTACCTCTTGGTATTCCTATACGAAAATCTCTTGGCATTGATTCTGAAAGTCCTTTAGAAAATCTTGTTGGAACTTCTCCTGGAGTTCATGCTAGAATTTATCAACCCATTTATGCTGTGATTTCTCCTTAAACTGATTCAGGTATTTACCCAGTACTTTTTTCAGGATTTCCTCCATGGATTTCTCAAAGAGATTTATTCAAAAATTGCAGTAGGGATTCTTCTTCTTCTTCTTCTTCTTCTTCTTCTTCTTTATGGCTCGACGACCCCCTTGGGACTTGGCCTGCCTAGCTTCAACTTAGTGTTCTTTGATCACTTCCACAGTTATTAATTGAAGGGCTTTCTTTGCCTGTCATTGCATGAATTTGTATATTGTGTGGCAAGTACAATGATACACTATGCCCGAGATACACTATGGTCGAGAACTATGGTCGAGAAAATTTTCCCGACTGAAACGGGAACCGAACCCGCCGTCTCCGGATTGGTGATAACCTTAGCCTTAACCACTAGGCTAACTGGAGACCCTGATGATCATATTGGCAGTTAGAATGTTACCCGAAATTAATTCTCACCTTTTAATTTATTAGATCATTATTTGTCCAAACGGCATTTATCGAAATCCAGTCGTAATCATCTTGCAGTGTTCCTTCAGAAACAAAAACTTAGAAATCTCTTTGAAATATCTTTGGTGTCTTATGGGGGAATTCATTTTAAGATTCCCGGATGAATGCCTCTGTGGATTCCTTCAAAAATTTCTTTGAAGATTCCCCCGGAAAAAACCTTCACCACCGATTCTTCTGGGTAACTAACAGGGGTTTCTCAGGGCGTTATCTCAGAAATTTTTCTAATGATTCCGTTAGGAGTTTCCTCACATATTACATCAAACATCCCATTAGGGATACCATCAGGATTTTTTTTCGGAAATTTCATCAGAAACTTCATAGAAAATCGCTTAGAAATTTCCTCACTTATTTTTCAAAGATTGTCTCAGTTTATTATGAATTACATCAGCATTGACCTCAGGGATTGTATGAAGTACTTCACCAGAATGATCTTAGAGATGCTCTTTCTAGAACGTCTTTACCCTGAGCTTCCATCTTAGGAATTCTTATGTTGATTTTCCCAAAACATTTCTTCGGGTAGTTCTTTGGGGGATAAAAAGGTTTCAGGGGGTGCCATGGGGTTTCGGAAGCATTTCAAGGGGTCTCAGAAGAGTTCCAGTGGACCTCAGGGGCGCTTTAAGGGGTTCCAAGGGGTTCCAGGGGAATTACACCGGGTCTTATGGCCGTTTTAGAGAGTACCAGGAGGTCCCAGGGACATTTGAGGGGGCCAAATGGCGTCCCAGGGGGTCTCAGGGGGTTCAAAGAGGCCCTTGCCGCTTCAGGGGGTCTCACGTTCGTTACATGGGGTCCAAGAAAGGTTTAGTGGGATTTTCAGAAATTTCAGGAGGTTTCAGAAGATTTTCGGTGAATTTCAGAGGCGTTATGCAGGTATTTTCAGGGATTTTGGAGGGTCTTATGTGCGTTACATGGGGTCCGTGGAGGTTGAAAGAGGATGTCGGAGAAATTTTGAGAAGTTTCAGAGGATTTTCGACGGTTTTCAGGCGCGTTACGTTACGCAGGCGTTTTTGAAGGTATTTCAGGCAGCTGCAGAGGATTTTCGGTGGGTTTTAGAGTTGATAGGGAAGCGTTTTCGGTAGTATCGGAGGCTCTCATGACCATTACATAGAGTACGTGGAGGTTTTAGGCAGATTTCAGAGGCACTTCAGGAAGTTTCAGAGAGTTTGTAGATACCCCTTCACAAAAACTCTTGAAATCCCTTGAAAACGCCCCTGACTCCTCCACAATCCCATTGAATTTCCCTGAAATCTCCATAATGCATTTGAATCGTCCCTGAAACCCTTTTTATTCGACGGTGTACCTGAAAAAGCCTCCTAATACGACCTAGACCTGAAATGCCTCGAAACACCCCTGAAGCTTGTTATCATCACAATCAATTTGAAATGCCTCTGAAACCCCTTGGAATATTTTTAACCTTCCATAACTTGCGTCAACACCACGCTAATGCTGAGTACAAAAAGCGAGATTTTTTCAACGTGTTGTACGAAATACAACAGCGCGATCGCTCGAGGGTTAAAAAGATCCAGAAACCCTTGAAACGCACGTGAAACCCCAATCGAAAAGCCCCTGAAATGCTACCAAAAGCTCCTAAAATTTCTAGGAACGCCCTTAAAACCAATGATGCAAATTATCACCTCACTAGTGCTCATCACAGCTCATCAACTGTATATTTATCGCGTGCGATTGAACTGTGCACTGATCAGCGATGACCAGCAGCAAAGAGGTGGCAAAACGAACATGATGTAAATCACAAACGATTTTGCACACATCTGACTGCGCCGCCACACGCTCGCCCGAACAGCCGAACCATACCGAATAGGTTGGTTTGCGAAGCTACGGCACGAACGCTCGACACGCACACAGAAGCAACATTCGCATGTACCGATACCATACTAATAAAGCTTCCAGCCAACGATGCTTCGCGATAAGCTGTCGAAAAGTATCGAAAGCGATGAAAAGAGATGCTTGGCTAGAACGCAACGGCTCAACGGCGAAAAGGAAGAGTCAACTATGCTGATTAGTGTTGAGTCCGTTCGTGTGCTACTCGTATGGGAGGGTGATTGAATAAAGCAGTGGTCACCAAACTGCGGCCCGCGGGCCGCATGCGGCCCTCGTCCAGGTTTTATGCGGCCCGCGAACTGATTTTGAAATGTATTAGAAAGTGGCCCACTCATAGATTCCATAATAAAAATCAGAAATTTCACTGTATTTTAAAACTTTCATGAGAATGAATATTTTGCCAATATCATAGAGGGTTTTTTTTTTAAAGAAGTAAGAATTTTTAAAAGTTTCACAAGCTGTAAAGGACTACTTTTCAAATTTTGTTCCGAAAATATTCAAAACCATATTCAAAAATGTTGTTAGGAACGGTGTATTTCGCTCAAATAATGAGTTTAGGCTCAATTCCATAGGTTCTTTGCCATAGATTTTGAGTAGCAGAACTCGGTATTGATAATTTGATTGATTTATCAAAAATGAAATTAACATAATTTCGTTTTCATTGGCGAAAAAATCCTTATATTCGATATACTTTACATTCAGCACTTGTACCAAGAAACTATTGACAAAAACAGAATATTTGCTTTACAATTTCTTTTAAAAGGAAGTGGGCCCAAACTTTCGGAATTTCGCTAAAAACTTCAGGGATTGGGCAAGATACTGTTCATTCCCCTAGCAATACTTTTGGGAATTCCTCTTAAATATTTATTCAAAGCGGCTCCAAAAACTTGCACACTTGCAGAAAATCATGTCTGTTAGTTTTTCTTCATTAGCGTCCTATAAAGAAAAACTTTTGAAAAATTTCCAAAAAGTATCTCCAGGATTTTCAAAAAGTATCTCCAGGCAGTTTTTCGGAAATCCCTACAAATCTTTCTAAAATTTCTCAACATTCACGAAAAGTCCCAAAAAATCTCATAGTTTTAAGTTTTTTTTTAATAGAGGGTTGGAAATACTTTTCAGTAAATCCCTAAGCTACAGTAAGAAACTCCATTTGCAAAATATTATTAATACCAAGAAATAGATAATTTAAATATTGCGGTGCTGATAACCCTGTTTTCAATTTCCTATGATATTAAGGATTTTTCTTATAGTGAAATAAAATCTCCTGATTACTTTTTTGCTCTTGTTCAATATTTTCAAATAATCAAACAAATTAATTTTGTGTTGAATCTTGAAAATTTTTGAAAATGAACTCTTGAATGACTTGCGGCCCGCAGTCTCTTTTCAAAATTCAATTTTGGCCCGCAAAGACAGTTAGGCTGAGGATCACTGGAATAAAGCGAGGATGGGTGAAAACGTATTTGTTGTCGAAAGCAAATCGCATCATTTCGCGAATGTTTTCATCAAATAGCAGGCTTGCTTAAAACGTTCCTGAAACCCTCTGAAATGCATTGAAACGCCCCTGAAAACTCTTGCAACGCCCCTGAAGTCCCCCGTAAAACCATTAAAATTCCAACAAAACCTGACGGAACACCATCAAAAGGCTCCTGAAATCCCCTAAAGCACCACTAAAGTCCCTGGGCTCTCTTGGAACTTCCTGTAATCCTCTTGGCCCACTCTTTAAGCCCTTTTTAATCCATGTACCCCCATCCAACGGTATAAAAAGGTGTTCCAGTTTACACTAGAACTTCCATTTAGATAACGAGTTGGGGCTGGAGTGTTTAACTAAATTAAGTACAAGGTCACAAGAGAGTTTAATGTAGGTTACACCATGTGGGAGATCAGAAGGATTTCTTCATCTTCTTCTTCTTTATGGCTCTACGACCCCACTGGGACTTGGCCTGCCTCGCTTCAACTTAGTGTTGTTTGAGCACTTCCACAGTTATATATTGAAGGGCTTTCTTTGCCTGCCATTGCATGAATTTGCATATTGTGAGGCAAGAATAATGATACACTATGCTCAGGGAGTCGAGAAAATTTTCCCGACTGGAACGGGAATCGAACCCGCTGTCTCCGGATTGGCGATCCATAGCCTTAACCACTAGGCTAACTGGAGACCCCAGAAGGATCAGAAGGATTTAAAAGAGTTTAACCGAGCCGAATTGTTTCGCCTCCAAACCTTGTAGGCGTCGAAAATGTTTGTTATGCTCCGTTTCATCGCCGGGGTCATATTTGGCCCCTCCTACTCAAAGGATTAACGGAGGTTTCAGAAGTGTTTCAAATGGATTCCAGAGGCAATTCAGTGGGCGTTAGTGGTTTTCTGAGGGCATCAGGATGGTAGCCGAGTATCTCGGGAAACTTCAGAGGACTTATTGGGCTTTCAGAAAAACCTTGAAGGGGATGTCAGAAAGGTTGCAGAGGAAGTTTGAGCGTTTCAGGGGTATTGAGAGGTTTTAGACAAATTTGGCGGGCTTTAGGGGGGTTTCAAAGCAAGCTCAGAGTGGTTTCAAGACGTTTTAAAATGTTCTAGTATGCTCCAGGAAGCTACAATAGTATCAGGAGGCTTCAGGGGTTCCCATTCCCGGTTAGTGGGGCTCTCGGGGGTTTTTCGAGAAGCTCTTGGGTGCCTCAGCAGAGTATATGAGTACCAAGGCATTTCAGGAGCTTCATGGAGCATTAGGGGGTTTCAGGGGTTTCAAGAAAGCTTCGGGGGACTTTTAGAAGGGTTTCAAGACGTGTCAAAAGCTTTTGATGCTTCAGAGGGTTTTTGAAGATTCCAAGGATGTTCCTGGGGGATTAAAGAAGTATTGAGCAATCTCAGTACATGATAGGAGTTTCAAGGTGTTTAAAGGCTTTTCAGGAGTTTCAGGGGGGCTCCCATGAGGTTCAGGAGGCTTCGAGAGAACTTCAGAGGGGTTGAAAGCGTTTTATAGGTTTCAGGGGGCTTCGGTTGGGAAGCGTTTCATGGCATTTTGTAGATTTCAGGGGAGTTTCCGAGTGTTTCAGAGTGGATTCCAAAGGATTTGTTTCTTGGTATTCTCAGGGGAATTTTAGATGAGTTTCAAAGCTTTTCAAAAATTCCAAGATGTTCCATTAGGTTTCATGGGGTTTCACTGGGCTTCAGGAAACTCTCGTCATTTTTAACGCTTGCTTTATTCTTCTTCCATTCTTGAGTGAAGTGTCAAAAACCTGAGCTACTATGAGGTGTCCGACGTTAGTTCGAGCTTGAAGTTGACTCAATGAACACAAATCCGACAGACTTTAAGTGGATTGGAGTGAATCAGTGAACCCAAAAAACGAATTCACAAACGGCTGGAACCAAGTTCGAGAAGGACGCTGAACACAACTAATCTATATTGCCCTACTCCTCGCATCAAAAATCCTTCAATATCCGCATGAACTTGTGTTGATATAGTTATATATGGTCTGCTGTGGGTAAGAGATTACATTCATCTTTTATCTCCCCTATCCCACATTCGTAGCAGGTGACATTCTCGCGTAAAAAAAGAAAATTACCAACACTCACACACTGAAGAAGTCAATGGTTTCTTGCGACAGTGTAACTGATCTGACAAAATTGGAGTATCATTTACAGATGGTCAATCAAATCAAGTAAACTTAAGCTCAGTAAGAATAAGTAAAGAAGAAGTTGAAGAAGAAGAAGAAGAAGAAGAAGAAGAAGAAGAAGAAGAAGAAGAAGAAGAGGAAGAAACACATAAGAAGGAGGAGTAGACGGCAAATTAGAAGACGAAGAATAAGAAGAAGAAATGAAAAAGTTAGTCCGTAGAGCGCCTATTTGTATGTTATTGTGCGTGTTGGTATTCAAGCTGTCGAAAAATCCTTTTGTCAATATCAAATTCACCCAACGTACGGACGAAACCACCCAGGATTCGCCGTTGCAAGGATGAGAGGTCGGTTCTGGAGTGTAGAACATTTCACGTACGTTGCTCGTACGTTTACGCTAGGCTTTTTGTCGTTTTCCCATTCTCAATATGATGCTAGGCCGACAGCGACGATGACTGTCACGGTTCGGCTGGTAGCGGTGCCCCTTGATAGCGTATCGTATCGTATCGTATACGGTATCGTACCGTGAGCGTAGAATGGGGAGAGTAGTAGCCCCGAATCAAACTGGGACGAACGACAGCGTATAGTATAGTATAGTACTGTAGAGGAACCGCCAGTCAAGACACTTTACGAACGACGACGATGACATCTCTACCAGCCTAGCCTATACCGCAGCTAGCCAACCAACATTCGGGGCGATGTCGCAGAGATAAGACCATTGCTACATGTGTACAACGTACGAGTGAGTACACGATGCAGAGTGACGGAAGCGCTGCTGGCTGCTGTTTGGTGCATTCCTCTGGGATTAACCCAGATTCGGAGCGGAGCTGGTGTGCTGGTCGTCGCGATATCTGGGACTGTGGAACGTTATCATGGCAACGGGCGAGTGTGGGATGTGTATGATGTATAACCCTTGCATCAAACACTGGAATCTCCCGTCGTCGGTCGTCAAAGGCACGGGTGATAACGCGGGTCCAAAGAGCAGCGCTGCCAAATTACGATGAATTCGATGCCGTAGATTTGACCCTCTGGGGCGTAATGTTGTTTGTACGAATCAGGATGTTGAATGCACTCATATCTTATCGTAGATTCTTGTGTATAAATAGACGGCTTGAATATTCTGCTGCTTTCTGGCTTTACTTCCAAGGTGGGACAGAGACTGTTTTAAGATTAATGTTCTACAAGCAGGTCCACAAAATGTTATCTGCCATCATTCTTTGCACATCATTTTGTTTTGTATTCGTTATATTTTGTGGTGAGGCACACATATTGTTTATACTCAAGCAAGTGAACAAGTTCGACCGGATCGAGATGTTCACGTGCTCGTGCCGACAGAGGAAATCTAATGCTAGTTTCCGAATAATTATTCAACATTATAGCTACAATTTATAAGCTATTTATTCCCAGTGCCAGTGGTTATACAGTATCCATAAATACCGGTGCAATTAATCAGCATTTGGATTAGCATTGTTCGGTAATTATTCATCTGTACAGTCCAAACATTAAGATATCATGTAATCTTTTCGAAAAATCAACATCTACCATAAACTGTTTGGACTGCTTGAATTGTTTAAGAAGCATATGATAATCCGCTTTATGATTTATTATTGCCGTTTCTAAATTTTTAGCCTTTTGAGCATTCCGCCTAGTGCGCACTCGCCATTTCAGCTGTACAGCGATGTTGGCCACATTATTGCTCTAGGATCTTAACTGTTGATTGTGAGGTGATGCCAAACCGGAAGGTTGCTTGCGATCAACTAGTTCAGTATGGTAAATCATGAAAATGTAAATCAGTTGGAATTAATGGTAATTTTAAGCCTCGTTGAAAGCATTTAATTAGCTGAAGCGATCTGTAGCTTTTATAAATCTTTGTTTTAACAAGTTACATTTTCATGCAACATTAAACCATATTTATACGAAGTAATTTTCTCTATGGATTCATTACATAAAAAAGGGAGAGACATTCGGCAGAGAATATTATTTAATTACGATGTTATTGACTTTGCATACTTTTGGTTATATATACATCTTTTGCTGCATTTAACTAATCAATAGGACACAATCGGTGAAGTACTAGAATTGTAGTAATAAGCTGAATTATTGTATGGTGAGAAGGCGAATTCTCCGTTTATGCAATGAAATGGTGCAAAAAACGTGGGTATTATGATTCTTTGCCTAATTTGAGGCTGTTTGAGTAAAACTTTGGATAACTATGTTGTTTAAGTTGCAAGAAATGGAGAAAACAACAGTTTTGCTAAAACAGCATAAAATTGGAGAAGGAATCATAACACCCACGTTTTTTGTACCATTTCATTGCATAAACGGAGAATTCACTTTCTCATCATACAAAAGTTCAGGTCATTTCTGCAATTATAGTTCTACACCGAACGTGTCCTATTTCCACGCGAAGATTGAGTCATGTAATATTTTGCAGAATTTGCAAGGAATTTGGTTAAAAAATCTCTTATTGTTCTTAACTCAAGGTTGACAGCAGCTCACTGACATTATGGCATTATTTCAGGAGTTCCTTATATAGTTTCTACAGGACTTGCTCGAAGAATTCCTCCAACAATTTCTTAAGGAGCTCCTCTAGAAGCTTTGTAAGGAATTTTTCATGGGGTTCTTTATAGGATTCCCCAACAGGAAAACGATAACATTTCCACATGAATTCCCACTGGGAATCCCAGAAAAAGCTTCTGAAAATATTCCAAAAGGACTTGAAGGAACCAACGAAGGAACTTCCAGAGAATTTTAGAAGGAACTCCTGGAGGAATTTTGAAAGGAAATCATGGAGAAATTCCAAAAGAAATTCCGTGAGGAGTTCTCAAGCAATTCTAGAAGGAACTTTTGGAGAATCTTGAATAAACTCCTGTAAGGATCTCAGAAGGACCTGTTTGTAGAGTCTCAGAAGAAACTCCTGGTTCAATTCCTGTATAAAACACGGAACACATTTTTGATGGAATCCCGGAAAGAATTTCTGAAATAACTTTTGGAAAATCCCGGAAGATATCCAGATAGAATTTCTGGTGAAATCTAAGAAAGAAAATCCTGGAGGAACTCCAGAAGTAACTATGGGAGGAATCCGTAAAGGGATTTCTCGCGAAATTCTAAGAAGTCCTGAAGGAATCCTGGAACGAGTGAATGGAGGGATGCCGGAAAAAGTTTCTGGAAGAGTCCCGGGAAAAAAATCCTAGATAACTCCTAGAAGGAAGTTCTCGAGGAATCCCAGAAGAAACTCCCAGAAGAATCCAGGAAGGAATTCCTGACGGAATCCGAAAAAAAAAAACTCCTGGAGGAATCCCAGAAGCAACTCCTGGAGGAGTTTTGAGTGAATTCCTGAAGGAAACCAAGAAGGAAATCCTGGAGGAATCCTGAAAGGAACTTTTTTAGTAAACCCAGAAAGAAGTTCTGATGGAATCTCAAAAGAAATTCCGGTTAATATATCTGAAGAGATGTTCGAAGAAACTGCTGGTGGAAGAGAGGAGAAGAAAACCTTGAAAGAACTCCTGGAGGTGGAGCGGACCTGGTGTGATGGTTAGAACACTTGACTATCACGCCGAGGACCTGGGATCGAATCCCACTCCCGACAAACTCGCAAAAACGTGAGTTCTTCCTTCGGAAGGGAAGTAAAGCGTGGGTCCCGAGATGAACTAGCCTAGGGCTGATAATCTCGTTAATACAGATAAAAAAAAAACTCCTGGAGGAAACCATGAATAAACTTAAAAAAAAAGCTTAGAAACAAAACTACCGAAGAAATCTCTGAAGGAATTTTTGGTGGAATCTAAGAAGAAATTCTGGAAGGAATTCGTGGAGGGAGCTATGAAGGAACCCCTGAAGGAATACAAGGAGGAATTCTCAAATGGAATCCCTTAGGAATTTTTTGAAGAAATCTTAGAAGGAAGTGCTGGAGGAATTAAAAAGGAACGAATTCTCAGTAAAAGGGAATCCACAAAAACTCCTTGAGGAATTTCCGAATAAACTGCTGAAGGAATTTTAGAAGAAACTCCTGCCGCGTCTCTCAAATGTCATGGTGAATTTTATTCAAATGAAACCAATTTCATATTCTAAACAGATTTATTAGTTAGCAAACTAATATCTTCGAAAGAGCTCCTAGGCTAATATGGTATTCAACTGTATTGGGAGCATCAATTTCCTGTTCTTCGGCATCAATCAGAACGATGGGTGGTTAATTGAGTCATTAGTCATTGTCAAATCGACACCGTAATACCCTAAAATTCAAACAATTTAATAACGTCTTGTCCGACGTGTGCGCCGCCGTGCCGTGCCGACGATTTTTACACGCCGCCACCGCCAGCTAAATTGACCCGGCGCGCCGCTGTTCATATTTTTCCAAGCCGCCGAACAAAATTTTCCACGCCGATGAGAAAACGACAAACATTTTTTTCTCGTCAACACTTTAAGCGGATAGCAATAAAAATGGTAATTTTAAAACAGTTTTTATTTTTTTCTATTCCATGAAATTTTTAGAAGTTTTAATAAAAGAGCCTCCAGATATTTCACCGTGAATGAGAGAAGCTTCTTAACCATGGAAACTTTTCTAGAAGAATTCTTGGCGAATTATCTCGAGGGTCCTCTATAGGAACTTCTGAAGAAATTGTTTTTAAAATTACCACTTTTATTGCTATCAGGTTTGAACAGGTGGTTCATAAAGTTTTGACGAGAAAAATGTTTGTCGTTTTCTCATCGGCGTGGGAGAAAATTTCTCAGGTGAATCTTTCAGAAGCCAACCATGGATTCTAGACATTCTAACAGCGTTTTATTTTAGAAAAGGAAGAGTCCAGAATTCTTTCAGAAATTTCTCCAAGGATTCTTCAAAACAAAAATCCTAATGTTCCTTCAGAAATTCTTTTCAGAAATGCCTTAAGTTCCTCCATAAATTTTCCAATAAATTTCTTTGGAGAACCTCCGGAAGTTGACAAATAAGAAGTTCCATAAATTAGGTCACGCAAAAGTTTCCATCCTAAAGCACCCCCTTAAGGCACAGTTCTTGTATAGGACCTCCTCTAAAATAATTACACTTTTCGGAACCCCTCCCTCCTAAAAGCGTGGCGTAACTAGTGTACATTCCCCTTTTAGAAATAACTCCTGGAATTATATTTACCAGGGTTCTTTCAGTGGCTGCGAAAAATCTGTCAAGACTTCTTCTATTAATTTTGTTCATTCTACAGGAAACTCTCCAGAAGTTCTTCCATGACTTTGTTCAGTAATTACAGTAGATATTCTTTCAGTGATTTCTGCAAAAAATCATATAGATTCCTTCATTAGTTCCTCCGGGTAATCCTCCGTGTATTTCACCAGAAATTCTTCCAAGCATATCATTAGAGATTTTAACTCGATTTTTTTTTAAGAAATTTAGAAATATCTTCAGTAACTCCTAGAAAGTTAAACACATATTCCTTTTGGAAATTTCTAGAAACCTTTACAGAAGTTAAAGTATTTCTCCCGACATTCCTTTAAAAATATCTTCATCAATTCCTCTGAGAAATCTTTTAGCACATCCTCCATTAATTTTTGTAAGAGATTTCTCTTGGGATTTTTCTAAATATTTATCAATAAATCCTTGAAGGAATTCCACCGAGAGTTTTTGAGGGAGACTTTCTTTCTCAGAAATTTCTTTAGAAACTTTTTCTAGAATGATTTCAGAAAATTCCTTGGGATTCTTCCACATAATCCTGCAGGGATTCGTTCAAGAATATTTGTTCAGACAATTGATTCAACAATTCTTCCAAGGTTTTTTCATAAATTCCTCCATGGATTCCACCTAAAACTTACTAAGGAATTCCTTTTGAAATATCACTTAACCATCCTAAACTAGTAGGAAAGGCGCACCATGATGGCGTAGTGCACGTTCAGCGAGCCTGTCTGGGTCATATTGACACCATCATCTAACTAAGGTTAAGACTCCTTCAGAAATTTAGGGATTTTTCATGAATGTCAATAAGAGATGACCTCAAACATTTTTCCATGTCTTTTTTTTGGTTTTCAGAATTTTCAGCGATTAATTCGGCAATCCTTCCAAGAGTCCTCCAAGAATCCCTTAAAAAAATCGTCAGTGGCTACCGAAGAAATGATCAGGAAGTTTCATTTTGGAATTGAGTTTTTAAATTTAGAAAAAATGATTGTTTTTAAATTTTTAAACAAAAGAGCTCCTTTTTTGAGCCCCTTACAGATTTTTAGAACTCTATTGTAATACCTAAAATCAATTTCATAGAAGTTTTTTCAAATTACCTTCTGACAGCTGGGCAACTGCTTGACAGCTCTGCCCAGTACAAAATCCGACGAGGGGTGACTCCTCAAATCGCTTCCATACAAACTTCGAATCAATTTTTAAATAGGTTCCTGGGCTCCAAAATTCATGGAAATTGGCATTAGTTTGGCATGCAGATTCGGAATATGGAATTATCTCAGCACTGCTAACGAAGCCAATTCCTCCTGCGGTTCTTCCAGAATTTTTTCCTGGGATTCCTTTTGTGATTCCACCGGGAATTCTATGAGATATTCATCCATGGATATCTACAGAAGTATTTCATGAAATTACATAAAACATGTTGGAGTAATTCTTCGAGGGTTACCTGAACGAATTTCTATAGAAATGTTTAAACATTTCTTGATGAGATTTAATTTCATTGCAACTATTTCAGAAACAATCGTTGGAGAAGCTCCTGAAGAAGTCTCTAGGTAATATCTGGAGGAACCCCTGAGACACAAGTTCAGTTAATTGGACGCAGTGGAAAAAACTTCTGAGATGGCTTCTTCTAGAATTCCTAGTAGATTTTGTTTGAGAATTTTTTGGAAAAAAATTAAGGAAAAATCCTGGAGCAGTTTCCGAGAAAATCCCTGCAAAAATGGCAGACAAAGGTACTAGAGGAATTCTAGAATAATTCTTCTAATAATTCTTAAGGATGATGCTGAACAAACACTGGAAGAACTCCTGGAGATAATTCTGGATTCTTAAAATCATTTCTTGCATAATTTTTTAATGGTTTTAGTGGATAAAATTCTCTGATACAATTTCTCCTGTGTGAAGAATTAGCATTAAGTTAAAATTCCCAAACACAAAGAAATTAAAAAAAAAAACAATTTCTCCAGAGGAACTTGTGAAGTATTCTTAAGGGAATTGCCAATAGAAATTTCAAAAAAATATTTTTTTTTCAAGTAACCTGGAAAACTAGAGCATGATGTACAGTAATTCCATAAAGAATTGCTTGAGATATTCCTGGAGCAAACGTCAAGAAATAAAGCCTGATTTCTAAAGGAACCACGAGAAGAATCTCTGACGGGATTTTTTTAGGGTCACCGGAAAAAATCTAAAAGGATACCTTAAGGAAGATTTCTATAAATTTCTAGAGAAGTTTATGATCCCACTCGTGGTGTAATATCTGAGAATCTTCTAGGAAGACCCCTGGAGGAACTTCCAGAAGAATCTATTGAGCATTTTCTGGAGGAATTCCTGAAAAAACGTCTGAAAGAGTTCCTGGAAGAATTCCTGAAAAGAACCCTAATAGAACTTAGACAAAACAAAATTTCAGATTTAACAGCATGACAGCACTGGCCTAAAATGAGTTTTAGAAAAGAATATCCTTAGAAGACACGTACGATATGGAGGATAATTTTTATCGAAACCTCTATGTAAATATTAAATAGTTATAAATTGAAGCCACCGAAGAGGGGGTACGGTTGTGGCGCCGGCGTCGCCGCGGCCGCTGCCTCAAATTACTAAAAACGCCACCGCCGGTGAAAACTGCTTGTGCGCACACGTCCTTGTGTGCAACGTTATGGCTAGTTTCCACCTGGTAAGTACTGTGTAAAAAGATAGTCACGTAAAACTTTTGCAATCAAAATTACTTAAGCGTTCGCAGTTGATAAGTATTTTGCAGCCAGAAAGATTTGCTAACAGATGGCACTGTCATGAGATGCTGTCAGTCATGTTGTTAATTTTCCGTACGGAATAAAATGTCGATGTATTATTCCGTGAGTAAAAGTGACATTTCTCTTTCTTTTTTGTTTCTTCTTTCGCACCAATAACGTCAGTGTGCATTAAGCTGTTAGTACACAGGGGCCTTAGGCCTATACTACACAGGGTCAAATGTTTGACAAGGAAAGAACTCAAGAAACAATATCAATTTGAAGCGGGAAACGCAATGTGGCCGGCAACGGAATGAGGAAGCACTGCGGTATGTACTAAAAATCCGCAAGTATGCCGCTGCGGTAAAACACAATGAGCGCGGATTTCCTGCGGTTAATTTCAAAACAACTTCGGCAAATTGTTTGTTTCCTGGAAGAAAGGAATTATGTGAGAATCTGCAGCATTGTTATTGCTCTGTCTTGGTCTATCGAAAGAAATCAGAGGTTTCCAAGTTCTCGAAAATTCCCATAAGAGTTCTTTCGGGAGTTCCCCGATATTTCCTGTAGAATGTCCTCCAGGAGTTCACGGGGATTCATCCAGAAGTTCTCCTCCAGTTCTTCTGCCAGGAGATTATCCCTCCGGAGTTTCCCGGATATTCTCGTGGGAGTTCCGCGGGAATGCCTCCACAAGTTCCCCGTTAATTCCTTCAGGTGTTTGCCAGGAGTATATCCAGGAGTTCCCCGTGAATTCTTGTAGGAGTTCCCCGGAAATTCCTGCAGAAATTCCTTTGGAATTCTTCAACGAGTTTCCAAGAAATTCCTTCAGGAGTTTCACAGGACCTCATCTAAAATTACCTCGGGAATACCACCAGAAGTTCATAAATAATTCCACCAGTAAGTTTCCGGGAAATTTTCCAGGGGTTCCTCTGAAATTCGCGTGCAATTCGTTCAGAATTTCTGCAGGACTTCCCCAGAGGGATTGCTGGAGGAATTTCCCGGAGGAATACCCGAAGGAATTTATGGAGCAATCACCAGAGGATCTTCTGGAGCAAATCTCCAAAAATTCCTTCTGAGATTTCTCCTCTAATTCCTCCGGAGATTCCTCCAAAAACTTCTCCGGAGACTCCTTCAGGAATTCCCCTGGAGATTCTTCCGAGGAATCCTCGGAGGAATTCCTGGAAGAATCATCGGAGAAATTCCTGCAGGAATTCTTGGAGGAATTCTCGGAAGAATTCCTGGAGGAATCTCCGGAGGAATTTCTGGAGAAATTCTGGGAGGAATTTCTGGAGGAATCTCCGAAAAAACCTCCCGAGGAATTCCTGGAAGAATCTCTGGAGGAATTTTTGGAGCACTTTATGGAGGAATCTCCGGAAGGTTTTCCCCGAGGAATTTCCGAAAAAAATACTGCAGGAATCTCCGGGGGAATTTCTGGAGGAATCTTTGGAGGAATTATTATTTAGAGAAATCTCAGGAGGAATTTCTGGAGAAATCTCCGGAGGAGTAGGAATCTCCGGAGGAATTCCTGAATGAATACCTGTAGGAATCTGCGGAGGAATTATTGGAGAAATCTCTCTGATGCCACTCCTGATGTAATCTTGAAAGAAAATCCTGGAGAAATACCAGAAGAAGTTGCTGGAGGAAGGATTTCCCAGATAAATCCTTATAAACAATTCCTGGAGGAATTCCTTGACGATTCATATAAGAAACGCCCAGAGAAAACATAGAGGAATCCCAAATAGTTCTATTTTAGAAAAAAAAACTCATGGAGAAATCTTAGAATGCATTACTATAGAAATCCTAGAAGGAACTCTTGGAATGATCCCGGAAGGAATTCCTGCAGGAATCTCCGAATAAATATCTGAGCGAGCCCCAGAAAAAATACTAGAGAAATTCCGGTTGAAATTATTGGATGATGGTTCGCAAAAACTCCTAGTAGAATCTAAGAAAACACCTCTGGAGAACACCGGTGGAACACCTGGAAGAATTTCAAGATGATTTCCTGCGTAATTTCAGAGAAAAATCTTCGTACGGAATGCCAGAAGATTCATCACAAAGAATCCTTCGTGGATCTTCACAAAATTTACCGTGAAGCTTTGTCCCAGTATTTCTTCAACAACACCATAAAGTAACCACCAGAGTCCTCCCACCGTAGTCCGTGTCCCTACATTAGTTCTCTGGAGCTAGAAATCCAAAAAAATGATAGACGTAATATTTGAATCTTCCTGTCTCTGCCATTAAAAGTTCCCCCAGAATCCCAGCGCAATGTCGCTCATCAGTATTTTTCTTGGAAAGCTTCACAACTCCGTTGGAATCTCACTATCTGGATTTTCCCCAGAATCCCACCCAAAAATTTTTAAATTGAATCATTTTCCCCACACGCGCGCAAAAAAGTACATTTCAATTTCAATAACATTTCGTGAGGAAACGAATGAAATTTCTCTTTGTCCAAATCGTAAAAAACCTGGTGCCCTTTTCTTCACATCCTTCTTACAGGTAAGTTACAGCATCATTTCGTTAAAATGCTGTCAGTTAAACAAATGTCAAAATTACTTACGGAAAAAGGTGAAATTTTACTTGAGCGCTCTACTTGGCAATCGGAAACTTAGCTTTACTCAATGGATTTGGGGCGATGAGATCCCAGCGAAATATTCACTAAAATCTTAATTGATGCCGTAAAATAACGAAAAAACTTTTAGGGGAAACTGGGGTAAAACGGGCTTTATAACTCACTTCAGAGCAGTTTTCCGTTCACGAATCAGTCATCAATCATCATCTTGTGAAAATTTGCTTTCGAATGAGTTATTGGTGGCCATGTAGAGTCTTATATTTAAAAAGTTATCAATTTGTACAAAGGTTTTTTCCAACCGGATCGTTCTGCAGACCGGAGAGCTTTCCTGAAGGCATTGCGAGCCGACCTGAAAGCCTCCAAATCAGCCAAACGTCGTCTGTTCCAACTCTTTCTACATTGTTTCCTGAGTTTCGCCAGATCAGAGTTCCACCTAGGGGTTCTTCTTGTGACCTTCACAGACCGTAGAGGGCATGCTTCTTCAAAAGCTTCCGTGATGAAGGTCGTTGTGGTATCAACGGCATCATCTAAATCACTTGGAGTGTCAATGGATGGTGAATATCCATGAAATTTGGCCGCAACCAAATCAGTAAAAAGATCCCAGTTTGTTGACCGGTGATTCCTGAAACGCAGTGTTTGCGAAGTAACATTTAAATGTTCAAAAAAGATGTAGCGATGGTTAGATAAAGATTCTTTATATGACACATGCCAATTGGTCAGCTCATGACTAATTCTACTAGAGCAAAGCGTTATGTCTAACACTTTCTCTCTAGCAGATACCATGAAGGTTGGGCGATTTCTTATGTTAAGTAATCCAAGATCTGTACTACTTTAGTATTCCATCAAACTGGAGCCTCTCAAATTGATGTCTGAGCTGCCCCAGATGATATGGTGAGCATTAGCATCACTGCCAACAATTAGCGGAAGGCTTTTTGAAGTACAGTATGCGATGACTTGTTTGAAAGCATCCGTAGGGGATGGTTCATCATGCGGTAAATACACAGAACAATAGACGTTTTTCCTGTTGAGGTTTCCAACAGATACATCAATTGTGATAGCACATACATCTCTGGTGGTTAGTTCAGAGATGAGTGTAGCAACTATTGCGTTGTTGACAAGCACACAGGCTCGAGGCATGACACGCGAGTTTGCCATTTCATGTTTACTGAAATTAGCAAACACCGGGTTCACAAAGTTTCCTAGATAGAAATTCCCCATACGGAAGTAAGGTTCTTGGACCAAGGCCATTTGGGCTGAACCATTTTGCATAAGTCTGCAAAGATTGATCGTTGCTGTTCTTTTATGCTGAAGATTGATCTGAGCTATCCTAACCGTAGCCACTACCCAAACTAGGCAAGATTAAAATCTTCGCAACAACAGCACAACAAAGAACAACAGCAACAAAACCAGATCGGTATCGATTGAAAAACGCCAAAGGCAAGGATACACAGAATACACTGTGTAAATCGCGTAATGCGAAACCATATAGGTGAAAATTTAAACTAATTAACAACATCTTCATAATCCCGTCCTTATTTAGCCTCAAGTGAGACTAAAGAAGGGCAGCTGATTGTCTCGGAGAAACACAAGGTCCACTGCACCATTGCTCCGGTTAGCGCAGTAAGGGCAACATACTGTGGAGGACGCCCTGGCACTCCACAGGCTCCGTTTGCGGTTAGGTTTTTATTAGACCCCCCTAGCCATTCGTTCCTAGACACGGTAAGCATGAAGCCGCATCACACCATGAATTAGGGGTCACCTGTTGCCAGGCTGTTGGTGGACTCTTACCACTCTTACCGTAGTGTCATTATTAGCCAATTGAGACAATCGCTACCGACACTACACAGCTATCTAGGCTGATCGAGAAAAGAAGTTAATATTGATGATCAACTTCATACGGGCCCGAACAGCCGTTACAGTGCGTTGCTGCGATGACCTCAACAGTTTTCGAACTACCACAGCTTGGCAGACAAAGTTTCCTGGGGCAGGTAGTGAAATTATAAACCTTCATTTCATTTCTTTGACGAAAAAATAAAAAAAAAATAAAAAAAGGAAAAGAATTTTCCCTTTTTATCTGACATCTAAAGTCAAATTCATAGTGGAGCGGACCTGGTGTGATGGTTAGAATCTTTGACAATCACGTCGAGGACCTGGGATCGAATCCCACTCCCGACAGACTCACAAAATGTGAGTGCTTCCTTCGGAAGGGAAGTAAAGCGTGGGTCCCGAGATGAACTAGCCTAAAACTAAAATTCTCGTTAGTACAGAGAAAAAAGTCAAATTCAGCCTTTTTGTATAACATGGCGACCGTTAATAGTAAACAACAGCACCCGATCAAACCCAAAGCCCTCGCATTCACACATTCGCGCTCGGTTCGCTGTTGCACTTTGTGACTTTTGCGCTGCGCGTCAGTCCCATCAATCGAATCGCCCGACCGACCGACCGACCGGCGGACCGTAATAAATGCCGCCTTTTCCCGCCAATCGTAAATATGTGAAAATACTGCACATGTGGCGGCCGGCGGCTGCTGTTGTTGTTGTTATAGAGAGGTAGGCGCAGGTATAACAGGCAGCAGCAATGCACGCCGCCGGTCTCGCGCGCGCGACTCGCGTAGTAAAACCCCTCGCGCACATCCTCCCTGGCTGGGCAGTGAGGTAGTGAGGGTTCCGCCACGCCGCGCCGGTGCGGGTAGTATTATAGTACGCCAGCTAATAACAGTCTCTCAATGGAAAGGTTGTTGTAAACAACTCCATAATAACTTGTGCGGAGTGCATTTTTCCGCGACGACGCGGCCGCTGGGTTCCGCCGGCAGGTTGAGGGGTTACGAAGGGTTGGGGCATACGACGGATGACCGAGGGGACAAGACGACGACGACGACGTGGCCGAGACTCGTGACTTCCACGAAGTGCATTCTGATGCAGTTTCTGTTTTTGTGGAGGGGGAAGAGGGAAGTGTGTTGGGGGGAGCCAGTTAAAGGAAAAGGGTGCCACCGCCACCCAGGAGCACGCGTATTTTGATTGATGTTTGTGCAGCACTCCAAACGCTGTTCGTCTCCATAGGCCATGGGCGTCGCACAGCGGGTCAGGTTTTGAGAAAAACTGGCCAACAAAGCTTATTTGAGAACAAGTTTATAAAATGTGGGAAATTCATAGATATGACAAAACTGAATCGCATAATTACATCCGCAAACTCGCAAAATAACATTCGAAATCGCATTTTTCTTCCTGCGATGATTATGCGAATTTTATCTTAGGGGTATTCACTAAACAGGTTAAATTGGTTTCTTTGGCGGTGTATAGTGATAATCTCATATTCTGAATCTTCATGCCAAATTGAGCCGAAATCCAAATTTTCATGAATTTTGGAGCCCGGGAACCTATTTAAAAACCAATTTGAATTTTGTATGTGAGCGATTTGTCGAATCACCCCTCGTCGCATTTTGTACTGGGGGGAGCTGCCAAGCAGCTGCCCAGCTGTCAAAAGTGATTTCAAAAAATATATTTGAAATTGATTTGAGGTATCACAATTAAGTACTAAAAATCTGAAAAAAATCATAGTGGCTCAGAAAAATATGCTCTTTCGTATAAAAACGAAAAATCAAGACATTTTTCTAAATAAAAAAAAAACAATTGCTGCGTAAGCCATGATTTTTTGCTTATTTGAAATGTTTCATGATTTTGCGAATGAAATAATCAAAGATTGCTTTGGCGATCACGACGTTTAATCAGTTTAACCAGTTTACGCTGTTAAGTGAATCCCCCTCTTGTTATGATATCTCTACTCGCATTAGTGTGTCAATAACTTTGCACAAATGCATGAGCAAATTTGTTTACGTATACATAACGTAAACTCACATAAGCGAAAATCTGTTATGCGTACACAATGTGATTTGAAATGTGATAACAAAGTAAAAGTCGCTGTCTGACTGTGGTTGCTGTGTGAATCCGATGTAAAAGTGCGAAAACCATTGGGTTGCGAGATATTTGTGATTATAAATTTATTAAATTAGTTCAAAATGACCCTGAAAAATAAATTTAGAAGAATTTTTACTCGATCCAGGTAGGAAAAATAATACAGAACTTAACGTTCACTGCTCCGTACTCAGACAACTCACACACTACAGGTAGGTATTAAGTTTTTAGGAGAACATTGTGACGAGTTAGAATGTCTTCACGATTTATCAACATGTTTCACAAGAATTGTGTGGTGACATGTTTAAGGTACTGGTTGTTAATCCAAAAGTAATGAATTTGACACTGAGGGCGATTGATTACCTCGCAACATAGCATACATCGTTACTCGCAGATGATATCGCTTCAACTCATATAGTGTTTTCTTTATTCCGCCATGGCTTTGGCTTTCATGGTGGTCTAAGTTCATATAAATGTTATCCCCAAACAAATAGACGTCTCTCTCTACTCACATATCATAGTTCATTTTCAGTGCGGAATGCCATCCCTGCCTCCAGGAATTTCATGAGGGTTTAATCGAGAAATTCCATCAAAAATTATGTCAGTAATTTATCTAGGAATTCCTCGCCTCCAGGAAATACTTTAGGGATTCCTCTACAAATTCTTCCAGGATTTTCATTGGGAATATCTTCTGGAATTTTTCCAGGAATTTATCCAAAAACTTTTCTAGATTTTCCTCCATGAATTACTACTAGGATTTCTCCAGGAATTCCGCTAAAAATCCTCCAGGAGATCAGGGATTTTTCCAGAGGTTTCTAGACAAATTTCTCCAAGGTTTTCCCAGAGATTTCTTCAGAAATTCCTTCGAGTATTTCTCCAGGAATTCCTTCAGAAATTTCTTTAAAATTCCTCCAGGAATTTCTCAGTGATTTTTTTCAGAAATTTCTCTAAAGATTTCCCCAGAAACTCAACCAGTAACCCGAGTAGAAGTAAAAATCATAACATTATCATCATTTGATATTCCTCAGTGAAGTACTCAAGATAATAATTAGCTGTTGGTTTGTTTGACATAAGAGATAAAAACCAAAAATAAGAACAAAAATTAGTATGGGGAAGAACATAATAATATCTTATTTTGATGTTATAAGATCAGACTAATATATGGGGATATCTGGGCTGTAGCACATCTAACCAATATCATAAATGATCTGACAGATGGATTTATGGACCTTGTGATTTATGAGCAGTGACATAACCACTGCACCACGACTCATATCTGAAAATAGAAGGTAACAAGAGCATCAAGTTCTACGTTTCCAAGATGTTTGCGAGTCATGGTAGTTGTGTTGGTTTGGTCCCGCCATGTTGTAGATGAGTGTGTGAAAGAACTAATTATGATCTTGAATAGTAGCTTTCAGATCTTACAATTTTCGGATGTTATAGATGAATGTGTCAAAGAATTGATTTTGATCTTGAGCAGTAATTTTCATATCTTTCGATTTCTGGATGTTGCAGATGGAAATGTGAAGAGCTAATTTTGATCTTGAGCAGTATTTTTCAGATTTCTCAATGATAAATGTTCTATTGCAGAATATTAATACAGTTTCCACCCAGAATTTGCAAACTGACGTGATGGTATGGAAAATAAAAATGAATTAAGGCTCAATTAGGAATTGCATATTTTCCTAAATTAAAAGAGCTTTTTTCTCTAGATGATTTCACATTTTATGCTCTTTCTCTGAATTGTTAACAAAGCTATTGATCCAAACATTAAAAACGTCATGTGTAGAAACATGTTTGGTTTATTTTGCGCCTAAAACAGGACGAATTTCCACCAATAGGACGCAATCAGTGAAGTACTAGATTGTAGTAATGAGCTGAATTTTTGTATGGTGAGAAGGTAAATTCTCAATCTCTGCAACGAAATGACGCTAAAAGCCTGGCTGTTGTGATTCCTTGCCTAACCTAATGGTGTTTGAGCAAAACTTTAGGTAACTGTGTTATTGTTTTCTCCATTTCTTGCAACAAAGTTTTCCAAAATTTTATTCCAACAGCACCAAATAAGGCAAGGAATCATAATACCCACGCCTCCTGCATAATTTCGTTGTAGAAACGGAGCATTTACCTTCTAGCCATAAAAAAAAATCAGCTTAAAATCTAGTATGTAGTTCACTGAACGTGCGCTATTGTGAACTGTCGCCCAGAAAAGCTTTGGAAACATTTAGAAGATCGTAGTCCTCACGACTATCGTCTGTTCGTATACCCGAGGCAGAATCGCTACACAATTCGTTGGTTGAAACTCAAAAGCTTGTCGTCTGCAGGGGTATGTTTTGTTGAATCTAGAACAGTGTGTGGATTTTTATCGCGAACCACTGAATGGTCCATGCTCAGCAAGTGATACATTCGCGAATGTAACATTTCATGAACCAACATGCTCGGGAACGCTCCCCGAAATGCTGTTCATTCTCTTGCCCGGTTCGATACGAGAGCGCAATCAAGAGAGAAGATGCTCGATGACGCTAATGAAAGCGATGCATTCGGTAAGAATATTTTATTACCATAATTCTTTTTTTATTGTGACTACACAACCTGCAACGTCATGAATACAGTTAAATTAAATAGTATTTCACGTTTTTAAAGCGAAAACGCATTAAATACTGATGAAAATAACGATTATTCACAGTTGCCCCAAGCCAACGATGAGCGATCATCGGTAAGTGTTACACTTAGCGATGCCCGCTCATCGCCGCAGCTTGTTTATATCGGAGTATCCTCTTTGTGTTCCTTCGTGAACCATGCTACTCGACGAGAGAACATACACCGCTTGATAATTGAAACAGAACCAACAGAAGGGAAGAAAAACTGCCGAGTGGTTCACTGATCACTTTTTCGTCCAAACACTGATCTAGAATCAAACGGTCCGTTTTTCGAAATAGACGTATTTTGCTTAGCGGGCCGATAAAGTTCCCAAATTGTCCGGTAGTTCATTTATTGGATTCGTACCACAAATGCAAGCTCGACATCGAGGTCCAGCTCATGTTGTCATCGAACTCAATTGGAAAGCCTCTGCTGGTTTACTCACAGTGAAATAAAATTATTATAAACTAGGATTAAGAAATCTATCAGATAAAATCAGTATATCTTTTTATGCCTTTTTAAAAGAAAAGAAAATATCGATTATATGCATTTTTTGTGCCGATTACTCTGTTTTTTTTTGTGTGCAATTGCCGCATCCATAAACCCGCTTATTGAAAATAAAGGCCACTTCTACTTCCTTTTTGTCCCAGTGCTCGTTTGTAAAATTTGTGGTGTACATAAGGGAACATCTATTTATTATGTAACGCTAAATTCGATATTTTTGAACTCGTTAGGATCTGGTGGAATCCATAATGTGCTTTTGTATGATAACTCCAACTTTTTTGTATATATGGGTCGTAACGTTAGGCTGTATTCCCCTGGAGCGTTACGGAATTTGTTGAACCCCTATCTCCTGAAGCGTTACGTTATTTGGGGACGGCGCATAATGAAAGTTGAAAACTTAAAATAGTTTTTATGCGAAATGTTGGGAAATTTCGATATTTATACAGCGGGTTGTACTAGGCTTTTCAAAGATCAAAATAAGTACTAATTTTGAAATCATATCACGATGAGATATGGAGCAGATATTTGGCAACTTTTTGAATATCTCATCAATATCAAATTAAGATATGACATCAAAATTTGATCGTTTTAAGATATGATTATGATATTCACGTCTACCTGGGAATTGTTGCAAGATTTCCATCAAAGATTTCTCTAGGAATTCCTTCAAGGATTCCTCCAGCAATTCCCAAAGGAAAACCTCAAGGAATTCTTCCAGGCATTCCTCCAGGATTTTAGCCAGAAAATTCTCCAGGAACTTATCCACGAATTCCTGCATAAATAACCTCAGTATTTTTTTTTTAATTCCCCAGGCATTTCCCCAGGAATTTTCCAAGAAATCCTTTGGAGATTCCTCCAGGAAATGGTTAGAGACGAACCAGCCAAGGGCTGAAAGTCTCTTAAATAAAGACAAATCAGTCAAATCCAGGAAATCCTCCAGAAGTTCCCCCAAGGAATCGTCCAGGAACTCCTCTGGTAATTTCTTCAGAAATTCTTCAAGGAAATTCTCCAGGAATACCTTTAGAAATTTTTCAGGAATTCCTCCAGAGATTCTTAAAGGGTTTTCTCCAAAAATTTCTTCAAAGATTCCCCCTGGAATTCCTTCGAGGATCTCTAAAGAAATTCCTCCAGAATTTCCGCTGAAAATCCCTTCAGGAATTTCTCAAGGGATTTTTTTTAGAAATAGAAAAATAACGGAAATATAAATCTAAATCTCCCTGAATTCCTCTTGAGATTCCTCTAGAAATTCATCCTGAAATTCTTTCATGACTTCCTCTAAAATTCTTCCAGGCATTTCTCCAGGATTTTTTCCAGGAATTTCTCCAGGACTTTCTCCATGAATTCCTTCTTGAAATACACCAGGAATTTCTTCAGGAGTTCCTCCGGAAATTGCTCCTGGACATCCTTCGGAAGTTATGTCAACAATTCCTCCAGGAATTTATCCAGGAAATCCTCTAGGGATATCTTCAGAGATACACCCAGGAAATTCTCTAGGAATACTTTCAGGATGTTTTCAGGGATTCCTTCAGACATTTCTCCAGGAATTGCTTCAGGGATTCCTCCAAGAATTTCTCCACGAATTTCTCCGAATATTCTCAGAAATTCCTCCAAGGGTTCTTCCAGGAAATCGTTCTGGAATTTCTCCAGGGATTTCTTCAGAAATTCTCCAGCAGTTCCCCCCAAAATTCCTCTCGAGATTTCTCCAGGAATGCCTACAGGATTTTTTCCATGTATTGCTCCAAGAATTCATGCAATAAATTTATTCCGGTTTTTTCCCAGGAATTCCTCTTGGGTCTCATCCCAGAATTCTTCCAGAAATTACGCCAGGAATTTGGTTCAGTAGATTCTCCAGGAATTCCTCCAAGATTCTTTCTAGAGATGTTCCTAGGAATTCCTTCAGAAATTTCTCTATGATTTCCTCTAGGAATTCCTCAAGAGATTTCTTCTGAAATTTTTCTATGGATTCTTTCCAGAATTCCTCCCGGAATTTCTCCAGAATCCCCCAGAAACTTAGCTAAGCTTTTATTCGAGGGTTTCCGCATGAGATCTCTTCGGAAATTTATCAAGTATTCCTCCCATAATTCATATAGGAATTCCTTCAGATATACTTCCACATTTTTTTCCAGGGATTCCTCCGGAAATTCCTCCAGGGATTCTACAGAGTTTCTTCCAGGGTTACTTGAAGGAAGTGCTTCAGGGGTTCACCCAGGTTAGTTTCTTCAGGGATTTATCCAAAGAGTCTTCCAGGGATTGCTCTGGGAATACTTCCAGGGATTGCTTCGGGAATTCTTCTAGGGATTGCTCCAGGAACTCCTCAAGTGTTTTTTTTAGAAGTTCCTCTCAGGTTCTCTTCAAAAATTTATTCAGGAATTCCTTCGGAAATTTCAGAAATCCTTCAATCATCTGTTCAGGGATGCATCCAAGAACTTCTCCAGGATTACTGGATGATTTTTGGCATCATTTTAAGATTGCTCGCATCGTTTTTGTTCGAGTTTGACGTTTGCCAAACTCTGTCGTTTTAGCATTGGGCGAATATGTTTTCGTGTTCACATATCTAGATAAGTTACATATTCACCATATTCCAACTATTCGTTTGAGCTACATGGGCTCATAGGAGGGTCAGGAGTCAGCCACTCTCGGGGAGAAGAACCCATGACCATGACCATCCGCTTATGAAGTGAACGTGTGACCACGGACCCCGGCTTACAAACTAGACATATGTACCGTCTACCCCCGTTGGTTTGCCTCATCTGATCTGAACACTTTTTAATTTGACCCCCTCTAATCTACACATCGTTCAAACTAAAACTGGTTCAAACGTCATTCTGCTCATGAAACGGGGTGAAACGGAACGCAGAATCAAAACAAAACAGCAAAAACAGTTACCATCAGTTTCGTACCTTTTAATTCCGCCCTGTGTTGCTTATGCTTTGACAGATACGCGTATTTCGACTACCACTTGTAATCTTCCTCAGTGTCAGCTATCCACTGGATAACTGACACTGAGGAAGAATACAAGTGGTTGTCGATATACGCGTATCTGTCAAAGGATAAGCAACACAGGGCGGAATTAAAAGGTACGAAACTGATTACACTCATTCGAAGAGGGTATTCTGCTTAGAGGGTTCGAGAAGTCGGTACAAGACCATCAGTGTGTTTTTCGATGTCCACAGGGTTACTAGAAGTTCAAATTAAAAATCGAATCCCGTTGATTTGCAAGAGGTGTCGTTCGAACCATTGCCACAGTGGTTCCGCCATAGGTCATTAATCCAAAAATTTGACCTTAATGAATCTGAGATATCATTGCGGAAACATCAAGTTTAATGATTTAATAACTAGAGACAATCATTACTTTTATCAAATGTCTGCCGAAACTTTTCCGCAGAGCTCATGAAACTAGATGTTCTTGAATAGATTTTTTTTTAAATTTTTCTATTTAATTTCAGTCCTATGCATTTATCACTCTTTTTAAAAGTCTCATCCATTCGGCATGTGTTTGATTGATTGTGTTCGATTCTTACATAATTGATATCGATGTTTATCACAAATTTAGATGTCATTCTTTATCATTTTATTTGAATAAGTGTGTCTGAATTAGATGCTTTTTCCACAAGGTATAAAAAACTGAAAATTTTCAACAAGCCGAAAAAAATGTTCCAACCCCTTCGGATGTTCTTCTATAAAACTTCTCTATAATCTTAAACAATGATTTACTGGTGAATTTAGCTGCAACCGTTTGCGACCAGATTGGTGGTAGTCACTTAAGTGACGTACTCTCTCTCTCTCTCTTCTTGGCGTAACGTCCTCATTGGGACAAAGCCTGCTTCTCAGCTTAGTGTTCTATGAGCACTTCCACAGTTATTAACTGAGAGCTTCCTCTGCCAATGACCATTTTGCATGCGTATATCGTGTGGCAGACACGAAGATACTCTATGCCCAAGGAAGTCAAGGAAATTTCCTTTACGAAAAGATCCTGGACCGACCGGGAATCGAACCTGTCACCCTCAGCATGGTCATGCTGAATACCCGTGCGTTTACCGCCTCGGCTATATGGGCCCTACTCTCGTACTCTCAATTTATTCAAATACTAACAAATACCTTCCGCATTGCATTAAACTGAGCACTTTTTTTTTCCAATTTTTACCCTCTTTATCCATCACGTTATGTGCGTTTCACTATTCTTGAGCAGTTTTGATTACCGTGGACCGCCTAAACTAATATTAGTATATCTAAATAACCCAAGTAACCAGTAAGCATTTAAAATAGCATTCCTGCAGCATTATAGTTGACCTTATGACAAGGCATTTAATGCTAATTGGCCGTATATACGCCTAAAGTGCTATCCAACAGCAGCCTTTGGCAAAATAACGGGCTGTCTGAGTGCAACACCTTCAAGAACGTCGTATCAAAGCAAAAATAGATTTACGTCTGCTTCTCGCTCATTCGACGATCCCGCTTCCTCCACACTCCAGCTGATTCAGGTGATACCTTTTTGCTTGTTCTGGTGTTATCGGGGTTTGAACTTATGGTCCGGTGATTATTCAATCATGTTTTCAACTCAAGTTGCTGCTCCACGCCCAGGATATGCTACAGTTGGTCCGACGGCGTACGCTAATTTTATCCCCAATATAAAGAATGGTTGGAAAACAGCTTCAGTTTCTACACCCAAAACATATTTTCAAAGAAACGTTTCATTTTCAAATAATCTTCAGATCCACCGGAGATCGACCTATTTGGTACACATTTTCCGACAAAATGAGGTGTGGTAATTTCTCGATGACAATGCCCCCAAATCAGATGTAGCAATATTTGGATGAATAAGGGAAAAACGAATTAGCAACTCAGATGTCCAAATTTGTCAACAGAGGCTCAGATTCTGTAAGAGAGAGGCAGCATGTGCTATCAAATGCATAACATATCTCCCATACTCTTTGTTCTTAGCATTTGTAGAGCAGTTGAAAAGCATTTTGATTGCTTCCCCGTCAAGCAGTTGGAATGCTAATTAACAGCCGAAGGCTTTTGAATAGCATCGCCAATGCTGATTCAAGGCAGCTATGCATTCGAACTGCTTATGTAGGGCAGCAAGCAGTTCAAATGCTCAATACAGTCTGCTGTACGGCCTATTCAAATGCTTAGTGGTTATCTGGGCAGTTGGTAACCAAAACTGCAAAATATTGAATTTCGGCTCCGTAAGGTTAAAAAATCGATTGAGCTCATTTTTCATAAACAATACAAAAACGCATTTGAATGCAAATATGCATCAAATTTGGCGGTTTCATCATAAAACTCTATAAAATCATATTTATGACCGCCCTCATATGGGGCTGGAACTACTGTGGCAATGGGGGTAGACGGTATGAGTATAAAGCCTGTATCCGCAATTATCGGGACACAGAAGAACGGCAGTAACTCTGTACTGAATCGATAAAAATTGGCCAAAAATTTACTGAGAACTCTTCAATGTATGTTTATTATTTGTGCAAAATTTCATAAAAATCGATGCATTACTTTTAACTGTGGATGAGATACAAACAGACGTGGTTTTTAAGATTTTGTACAATCATGACCAATTTTCATTTGCATAATAGGTGGTTCTTTTCCGCTACAATTCAAAGTTCTGTAAGGATAATTTCGAAATTTCGTAAGCAGTTATGATACTCATAGAGACACTTTCTTGCAAAATTTCATCAACTTTTATCAATTGGATTGGTAGTTACTGCTGTTGATAGGGGGTAGTGTCAGTGAACATGTTTCATGTTTTTCATGTGCGATGTTTGCCCATTCATAACTTTTGAATGTCTCTGTCAATTTTCATGAAATTTTCACAGAAAGTAGTTGATTATGTGTGTATTATGCCTGAAAAATTTGATGATTATTGGTAGAGTACTTTCAACAATATAATCAAAACAATACGGGCTGCTGACTAATTGTAGTCTGAGGGGCTAAAATCACGTTTAGCCCCATTATATGTTTCGACTATAAATTTGTTGATAGTGCATCGATTTTTCTGAAATTTTGTCTATGCAAGTAAAGTAGATTGAGAGGTTTATGTTCAAAATTTCAATCATTTCCTTTGTCAAATTCAAAAGTTACAGCGTTGACAAGCTAAACCAGGGGCTGTACAAAATTCAATTGCACGCGTTCTACTGTTTCATTGCTACAACAAAAAGTACTGCACCGATTCACATGAAAATTTGCAGGTGAAATTAACACATCTTAAGATATTATCAGGTCAAATTTGAGCAATTTTAATTTATCTATTGCAGAGTTACAGCTATATTTCTGTGTCCCGATTATTGCGGATACAGGCTTTACAGTAAAAACTATTCAAATCCGAGGAGTGTTTGCTAAACGGAAATCTTGGAATCTTTAGTGAACTCAAATTGTCCAAATTTGAAGATTTACCAGAAAAATTCCCAAAATTGTTGACTAGTATCATAGAAATCTTCAAAAAAGATTAGGTAATTGAAAAAAGCCGAGATGTTTATGGGAGCTTTTGAAACAAAAAAGGTCCCTCCGAATGTTTTACAATTTCTATGGTATCTATGAAAGTGTTATGTACAATTATACCAATATTTACATAAGTTGATGGAAAACAGGGATTTTGACCGACGGTTTTTGAAACCAAGCCCACCGTGGGCCGCCGCCGTTGTTGCCATTCGAGTTGTTGTTTTCGATGGAAACGTCAACCGCATTTAGTGCAGTCACATGCAATTCCACTGGAATTTATTATTACCCCTTGCTGGGCAAGCAGGGACCAGGGGGTAGTTGCCGGAGGGCTAAGGGGCTAAGGGGGGCTGTTGGTGCAGTTTGTGTTTGAGTTCGCGGGCAACGGAACTGCGCTGCATTTTGTTGTTTTCGCAGTTATTCACTGAAAACGACGACGACGATGATGGCGGCTGCGAGCTGCGACGGCCACGATGGAAACAAACTATCCTACTTACCGACATGTTACAGCTCGGGCTCGCTCTTTCTCTCTATATTCCACTATAAACGATGGCCAACGGCTACGACGATGGCGGTAGGTACTAAAGACGACAGCACAACGGCAAATCATGTTGTTTGTGCATGATCGGGTGCGTTGGAATAATGAGATTGCATTTCCCGCTACCGACTATTACTCTACTGGTGGCTCAAGTTTGCGGCGGGAATTCCGGGGATGATGAAAATAGCGCCGGTGATTCATGGATTGCGCGAAGCTACGGTTTCTCTATTCGTAGGGCTGGAGGCTGTTTGAATCTACAAGTGAAATGTCCGGTTTACAACGTGATTCAGCCGGAGATGCGGGCGATATGGCGTTCTAGACGAAAACAAATTGTGAATCACGTGAGCGTGTCAGCAGCTTGTATTGGAAATTTTCAAATAGTGTGAAATTACAAGCAAAACTGAGAGAACTTACCGTGTTTAGAATATTTTCGCGACATTGCGACAATTATTCAAATTATTTCCCATACGTGTGGTCGTCAAACTATAGTTCAACTGAACCTTATGTGTGGAGGTCATGCTGCTAGAAATAAATAATAGGTGAGCTCGTTCCATGTTAGTTTGTTGCATGTCTTTCAATTTTTCCATGCTAATCAATCTTTGAATTGGGTCTTGTACCATTTGGGCTGGTGTACCTATTTAGGGCATATGCCGCTTTGGTTCCGGGGGATTTGGCTGAACGCCATTTGGCCGAAAGGGTCATTTGGCCAAAAGGGTCATTTAGCCGAATGCCATTTGGCGAAATGCCGCTTGGCCGAAAAATAAATGATAAACTTAAGTAACCATGCCACTGTTCCCGCATCAGTATAACTCGAACGACCGTACCGTACCGATCAGGCTAAGGCCGGGGTGGCCTCTGCTGTACATAGTAGCCGTCTCCATTCCACTCGGTCCATGGCTGTTTGTCTCCAGTTCCGCACTCTGCGTAGCGTCCGCAGATCGTCCTCACTTGGTCGACCCACCTAGCTCGCTGCGCTCCACGTCTTCTTGTACCGGTCGGATGACTCTCGAGAACCATTTTTGTCGGGTTGCTATCCGACATCCTGAGGACGTGACTCGCCCACCGCACAGTGTTCGAAATCGATGATTTTACGATCAAAATTAAATAACTTTTTTTAGGTTGGTTTTAGAGGTTTGGCGTGTTCTACAAAGTTTTTCTGCATGTTAAAAGTCGTCTTTTGATATTGAGTGTTTCGAAATTTATTAGACTGTTGTGCAAATAATTTTTGCACAGTAATTATTTGCACAGCTCACTGAATACAGCGTTTCCTCACGGTTACCCCGACAACAACTTTTTTCCTCATTGTTATGATAATTTGACTCATCGTTGATGAGATCGATTGTTTTGATTAGCGATGTATCGAAATAGTTTAACAAAAACTATGTAGTAGATCCAGCGAAGAAATGCAGCATAAAGTACATATTTTAAAAAAATGGGGGTTCTCGGAGCAAGTCACGGAGTAGTTGAAGTGAATCTGGGGTGTCTTTGTATGCTTCTGGTGAAGATGGTCTATATGCATCTGGAGATACCAGAAACTAGAAATGTTCGGGTTCCGGGAGCTAGAACCAATTTGCGGTAAAGAGTGGTGAGGGGATGTGGGCTTGTTTGTAAGTGTTTTTTACAGATGGTGACCATAGAAAACTGGTAAAGCTGGGGATTCATACAGTTGATATGAAAGAATACGTCTGGGAAGAGACTGGAATTAAGGTCTACAAAAAGGCTCTTTATTACAAGGTATAAATTGGTTGTGATCTGGGTGAACTAGAACGAACAAGTACTAAGTAATCAAATGCAATAAATCGACGCCTCATGAACTGTCTCACTCAACCCGGTCAGGAATAAATTGCCAGCGCATAGGAATCACCGGGGAAAATCTACTCCTAGACTATCGCTTCACACTCGTAGTTAGCTCCTGCTCCTACCCGGTTGTGGTACACGATTTTTTCCCGACAACAAGTTTCACTGGAGGTCGTCTGTGAGTTCGTCTGCCTTGTGTTGATCAAATGTCATTTTTTTATGCAAACACGCCTACTAATATTAGTGAGTGTGCAAATTGTAACTCACTAAAACGAAATTGCACTAGAGTCTATAAATTCATGCAATCGTCAATAAAATGTAATAAATGATTAATCCCCCTAGAAGTGAGATCAAAAATTTATTTTTTCGAAATATTTTTTTAGAGGTTTGTCGTCTTCGGCAAAGTTGTAGCCCAAAATAAGAGAACAAAAATCGTAGAACATGTCAAAGCTCCATCTCTTACGGTTTTCGATATATGGAGCGTTTTGTGCGAAGTACCCCTAAAACTAGTTTTTTCAGTGTAGCTTCAACAGATGAAATCCTACAGTTTTGTGACCTTCTACAAATTTGTTCAGGACGTCGAATTACACATTTCTTCCGAAGATGTCAAGTCGTTATATCTTAAAACAAAAAAGTTATAGGCAAATTTATCATATTTTAAGGTGTTCTTTCACCTTAAGTAACTATTTTCGGCGCAAAATGGCGCAGATGGCTCAGTCGGTAGTTGAAAGATTAGACTTTTTACTATCACTTGAGGGTGGAAACCCCCGTGGGCAATAGTGGGAAAGGTGGTTTAAATACATGACAAAAACTAATTATTTTGCCTGTAATACAAGAAAAATAAATAAAAATTAATCATTTAGGAGCCCCCAGTAATTTTTACTGCATTGCGTTATTTCCAGCAATATTTTACAACATTTTTGAGCATGATTTATTTATTTATTTACTTAAATTAGCGACACTTTACACCAAAGTTGCATTCGTGTCGTTTTTGAGCATTGTTTTTACCAAACAGAATATTTTATTCATGATTTTGAATTCATATTGTTTACTATCAGATGGTCAGACAATTTCTGATAAAGTAACTTTAAAATTACCTGTTTGAAGTTTTTTTTGGGAAATATTCAAGTTAAGTAGCGCTAGAAATAGGAAGAAGGAAATATTAAACAGTTCAAGGTGTGCATCAAAACACATAGTAGATTTTTCTTTTTGTTATTGTTTCATGTATATATTTGTTGTTTGACTTTTCAACTAAGGAATCAGTATCGGAAACCAGCAGCAGAAGTTTTGATTCGTTCGATAGCAGATTAACAGCTTTTTCGGTAATCCACGAGTTTGACTTACAACAGGGAAGCAATAGAAATATATCAGATCAATAAAATACAGGGGGTGCCGAGAAATAACGCGATAGTTTTTTTAAATTTCAAACATTATTTTTAATCTCTTGACGTTAACCAATTACATGTTACGTTCCATCGTCTGCATCATGAGTTAATTGAAGTACTTTTCATATTTTTAACAGTACTTTTCAATCGGATTGAACATAAAATTTTATATCAAATTGATCATTGGATATAAAAAATTAACTTTATTTTCACCAGGAAATCGTCAAAATATGTATTGAAGAATGTAAAATTACAACTACCTTAATAAGAACTGCTAAGGTATTAATCAAAAGCATTTGATATTCTAACCACCATTCAGCCATTCAGTTTTATGACTATTGAGTAGGTTGTAATTCATTTGGGCATAGATAAGTTGTCATAAGTTTGAAGAAATTCAATACTTTTATTTAAAACTAGCTTTAGTTATAACTCTCGGGAACAATATTTTGTTCTGATGTTTTAATTTTTAGTGATAAAAACTCACTGGTTTTTGCAAAAACGTGGTAAAATATGGCCGGAAGAAACACAGTACAGTAAAAATTACTGTGCGCTTCTTAATGATTATTTTTTATATATTTTGCTTGTATTACAGGCAAAATAATTAGTTTTTGTCATGTATTTAAACCACCTTTCCCACTATTGCCCACGAGGGTTTCCACCCCCAAGTGATAGTAAAAAGTCTAATCTTTCAACTACCGACTGAGCCATCTGCGCCATTTTGCGCCGGGAATAGTTACTTAAGGTGAAAGTACACCTTAAAATATGATAAATTTTCCTATAACTTTTTTGTTTTAAGATAAAACGACTTGACATCTTCGGAAGAAATGTGTAATTCGACGTCCTGAACAAATTTGTAGAAGGTCACAAAACTGTAGGATTTTATCTGTTAAAGCTTCACTGAAAAAACTAGTTTTAGGGGTACTTCGCACAAAACGCTCCATATATCGAAAACCGTAAGAGATGGAGCTTTGACATGTTCTACGATTTTTGTTCTCTTATTATGAGCTACAACTTTGCCGAAGACGTCAAACCTCTAAAAAAATATTTCGAAAAAATAATATTTTTATCTCACTTCTAGGGGGATTAATCATTTATTACATTTTATCAAAAGACGCCTTTTAAGATGCAGAAAAACTTTGTAGAACACACCAAACCTCTAGAACCAACAAAAAAAAAGTTATTTAATTTTGATCGTAAAATCATCGATTTCGAACACTGTGCACCGTAGCCTTCCGATTTTCGCGGTATGGACGATGATTGGTTCTCTCAGCAGCTGATGCAGCTCGTGGTTCTTTAGCCTTCTTCAAGTCCTGTCTTCCATCTGCACTCCGCCGTAGACGGTACGCGACACTTTCCGTTCGAAAACTCCAAGGGCGCGTTGGTCCTCTGCACGTAGGGTCCATGTTTCGTGCCCATAGAGGACGACCGGTCTAATCAGCGTTTCGTGTTACGGCGAACTTTATTCGATCGTAGAGTTCTGCGGAGTCCAAAGTAAGCACGATTTCCTGCCACAATGCGCCTCTGAATTTCTCTGCTGGTGTCGTTGTCGTCGGTCACCAGTGAACCCAAGTACACGAATTCTTCAATCGCCTCGATTTCATCACCGTCGCACATTGGTCCAGATTTGAAAATACCTGGCAAAAATTGCCAAATCATAGTAGTCTGCAAGTTTTAGCCTATATGAATGTATTGGGACATGATTTTCATACAATTTTACTATACACATATCATTAATGGCGTTATTATTTTGGCAGCTCTTGGCAGTTGCATTTTTCTTTGACCAATTCTGCATAAATAAACGAGCATTTGAACGGAATCTCCCCGCGGGGAGTAGCGGGGAGCGATTTGTAAGACACTTTGAAGTTGAACTGTAAGAATTTCTCATACTAATGACATGTAATGTCAATTTTGAAGCCAAAAGTGTTTTTTTGATCTCTTGCTCCATTGCAGATGTCTGATATACACAAGAACTTACAACTAAACTTTTGAAAGCAATTGTATTACTTATATCAATAGACTTTGGTAGTGGTTGAACTTGTTTGTGTTCTTTATCAAAAACTCAGCATTCTTTCTATCAGCAGCTATTCAGTGCTGTAACAAGATACAACATCAATATTTTCATTTTTTTTAAATGCCAGTTCGTGCTCCTGGTATTACGGATGAATGCTCAATATACTGTATCCCATATATGACATGTTCAAAAATTGAGTTTCTGCCAGCTTTTCTCAAAATTGGACCATTGTGCGTCGATAGAAATTTGGGGTGGCGAGCGCGGTGATTCCTCCCTGGAGCCCTTTGCCATCATGTACTTTGTCTTCGACACGTTAATGACTAATCCGATTCGCCTGGCTTTACTCTTTAGTAGTCGGATGTACGTTTCCGTCATCGTCTCAAATTTACGAGCAATAATATCAATATCATCAGCGAAACCAAACAGCTGAACGCACTTCGAGAAAATCGTTCCACTCGTGTTTATCCCCGCTCTCCTAATTACACCCTCTAAAGCAATGTTGAACAGCAAGCACGAAAGACCATCACCTTGCCGTAACCCTCTACGAGATTCGAAGGGACTCGAGAGTGTCCCTGATACTCGAACTACGCACAGAACTCGATTCATCGTCGCCTTGATCAATCGTATCAGTTTATCCGGCAATCCGTATTCGTGCATAATCTGCCATAGCTGTTCTCGATCGATTGTATCATACGCCGATTTCAAATCGATGAACAAGTGATGTATGGGCACGTTGTATTCGCGGCATTTCTGACGGATGGCGAACATCTGGTCCGTTGTAGCACGTTCACCCATGAATCCAGCTTGATATTGCCCCTCGAACTCTCTTCCAATCGGTGATAGACGGCAGCATAAAATTTGTAAGTAGTGTGATCCCGCGACAGTTCCCGCAATCCAACGTATCACCCTTTTTGTAGATGGGACACACGATACCTTCCATCCACTCCTCCGGTAATATTTCCTCCTCCCAAATCTTGGTAATGACCCAGTGTAGTGCTCTCACCAGTGCTTCTCCACCAACTCCAGTAACTCGCTTGGTAGTTGATCTTCTCCAGCGGCTTTGTTGTTTCTTAACCGGCTAACCTCCTCTTCAATCTCTTGGAGATTAGGGGCTGCAAATCTTTCGTCCTGCGCACGTACTCCTAGATCTGTTACCGCGCCACCTTCGGTGCTTGCAACGTTGCCATTGAGGTGCTCATCGTAATGCTGCCGTCACCTCTCGACCACCTCACGCTCGCTCGTGAGAATATTCCCGTGATTATCTCGGCACATGCCGGCTTGTGGCACAAAGCGGTACAGCTCTTCCATCGCTTCGCGAACTCGTTCTTCCTGCTGGCGCTTTTGCATCCGGAAAACTGAATTCTGCCTGTTCCGCGCCTATTTGTAACGTGCCTCATTCGCTCTCGTACGGTGTTGCAGCATTCTCGCCCATGCTGCATTCTTCTCGTTTTTCAACTGTTCACATTCGCCGTCGTACCAGTCGTTTCTGTGATTCGGAGTCGCGAAGCCCAGTGCTGTAGCCGAGGTACTACCTATGGCGGATCGGATGTCCCTCCAGCCATCTTCAAGTGTAGCTGCACCAAGCTGCTCCTTCGTTGGTAGGGCCACTGCTAACTGCTGCGCGTAGTCTTGAGCCACTTCTACGTTACGCAGCTGCTCGATGTTGAGCCGCGGCGTTCGACTTCGACGCGTTGTGATAACTGTCGAAAGTTTTGAGCGCAATTCTAAAGCTAAAGTATGACCCATAAAAATGCGACAGCTTTCAAAGGCATCGTTACCATACTTCCAATCGATTAATCTGGCATTTATTCAATGGATAAGATAGTACAGACACTAATCGTACAACGGTATTGAAATATTGACAGATTTCATTCGCATACCGCCATAAGCCATTTTTTAAGGTTTATTATCGGTAAATTTCTCTTTGTCACATTCTATTAAATTTTATTGTCAGAATATTTTGTTTTATAGCTGGACAATGTCTTCAGGAGTGTTTTTGCAATTCGGACAAGTATAAAAAATGCATTGTCTAATAAATCATGACACATTTTCTGAAAATTGTTCTGACAAATGATGATTTTCTGAAAGCAAGGTTGCGACCATTCATTTGCAAAGATTTACATTCATTTGCTATTATCTCAGTTCAGAAGCATGCTATCGAAAAACAATGTATGAATGAATTTAACCTTGTAGTTTTATCTGAAAGTTTGCCGAATAATATTGGGGTCGCAAACGTATACCAAAGTCGTGATCGAGCTGTGAAGACAACTCTCCACGCGGTGAATGTAAATTTCATTCACGCTGTGGAGAGTTGTCTTCACAGCTCGCTCCCGACTTTGGTATGCGTGTGCGACCCCAATGTTATTCGGCAAACTTTCAGATAAAACTACAAGGTTAAATTCATCCATACATTGTTTTTCGATAGCATGCTTCTGAACTGAGATAATAGCAAATGAATGTAAATCTTTGCAAATGAATGGTGGCAACCTTGTCTGAAAGTATGTTGTTTGAAGAATGAAACTATTAAATACAGTGTTGTTTTTTTTCAATAATTTATCTTAAATACGGGTTTCGATATGCAGAGCATTCATTAGTTTTTGATTCCTATACATTTGAAATTATTTTCAATACATTTTCCAAATGTAGGCGCACAGACAAACAGACGTAACACTCTTCAAAACGACTTGGTACATACATTTAACCCTCTAATACCCAAATTTTTGATTTTGGTCTAAATATCATTTTTCGTCATCTAAAATCGATTTAAACATGTTTTGGAAGATGATTCTTTTAATTCTCGATTTCGTGAATTTCAGTTTTTGATTTTTCTAATTTTTATTTTTGAACATCCCCACACTTTAATATTTTTCCTGGAAGCCTATTTGGGATACGGATTTTTTGGGATGAAAACATTTTGGGATTTTATGTTTATTGTTGAAATATTTTTATTTTAAAATTTTTTCATATAAAATTTTATTTTCCGTGTAATTTTATGGAAAATAATTTTAGAGTGTATTCGATCCCCTTAAACTATTAAACAAGGATAGAATGGTTTGGGAAAAATTTAAAATATGTTATTTGTAGCGATTCTATACAAAATAAACAATGATTTCTAAAAGGTGACCAAAACATAAATTTTTCAATGATTTTTGAAAAATGTAAATACGCTTCAAAATACACCAAAAACCATTTTGAGATATACAAAACAGTCCTAAATATCAGCCAAAAATATAAAAAATTTGATTTCCCTCGAAACAAAAATTACAAAAATGCTCAAACTATACCCCGTCTAAAGGCGGGATTGGGTATTAGAGGGTTAACGATCAATTCAAATTTCATTTGATTTGCGCGATCCTTCCACCAGATGTGCTAGTGTTCGATCGCTTTGACGTTTGCCAGTGTACACGTTGCTGAATGATGCAAACGAAAATTACAGGCGCTTTGTTTAGTAGTGTGTGTGTGTGTTAGATAAACGTCAAATCGAAATCCATCATGGCCGCAGTGTCGCGCGCGGTTCTTCCAACAGGTGGCAGTGTGCTCATGAAAAAGACGCCGAGCAAAAGTTTTTGATGAATTTCCTTTAAGAGTTACGTCTGTTTGTCTGTGGTAGGCATATTTAAGAGTCCGACAGAAGCTGGAATGTGCATTACCAACAGTTTTGCAAGGGATCGTTTTTTTATAGATTCAATACAGCCGGATATCATAATTATCGGCTGGCTAGATCCAATTTTTTTTCCAGCTGATTCAGCCTGTTTCTCTATTATAACTGAATTATAACTATAAACTTAAACTTAAAACTTTAAACTTGAAAAAAAAATCCCCAACTGAGAGCTTGTTTTGCCAATGGTCATTTTGCATTTCTATGTCGTGTGACAAACAAGATACTCTATTCCTAAGGATGTCAAGAAAGGTTTCATTACGAAAAGTTCCGTGAACCAACCAGGAATCGAACACGTCATCCTCATGGCCTTGCTGAATACAGACCGATACCGCTTCGGCTATATAGGCCCCAAGAAAGCTTGTTTATCTTTTGTACCAGACTGCATCGGCAGCAGCACACCATTCATAAGTCAAACCTTTTTGCAACACTGCTGTCATCGAGTTTGAAAGGCGACGAACAACAACGCCTAGATCGCCTAGAACCGACGACGGACGCCCAAACGACGTGGGCGTCCCTCTAGCCTATAGGAAACGGCAATGCACTGTTTGACGATGAGCAGCAGCGGAAATTCTTAGGAATATTTTTACGACCTCACCAACTAAATGCGCTGTTGTTGGCTGCAACTCCCCCCATCAAATGCACAACGTAGTTGATTCGGGGGAAATTTTTGATATGTGATCACGCGCTTGTCTGCTTATGCTTAGTAGTCACACAAATAACCTAGCGCGTGCTGACAAACACCAGATGGTGGGGGTTTGTTTCCTACGACAGGATTTTTTCTCCCGAGATTTTTTCTGTGGTTCTTTCATTGTGTTTTGCGGGATTTCCCTAAGGAATTTATCCCAGTATTCCTTAGGGATCGCCTTAATGATTCCATCAGAGATCCTTTTAGTGATTCCTCTTGGAATATCTTCACGGATTTCCTTAGGATTTCCTCTTGGGATTTTTTAAGGAATTCCTCCCGATATTTCTTTAGGGATTATTTTAGTGATTCTTTTTAGGATTCTTTCATTGAGTTCTCAGGTTTCCTTCGAAGGTTTCTCCCGAGCTGCATTCAAGATTTTCTTTTTTCGAAGAAGCGTCTTTCTTCTGAGATTTCTTCATCGATTTCTCCCGGCATTCTTTCAGGTAGTCCTCCCGAGATTCATTTAAGGATGCCTTTGGGAATTCCTCCTGGACCTTCACAGTGATTCCCTCAGACTTTTCTTCCGTGATTTCTTCATAGGTTATTCCCGGGTTTCCTTCAGAAATTTATCCCAAAATTCATTACAGATTTCTCCCAAGATTTCTTCAACGATTTCTTCAGGAATCCTTTCAGAGCTTACTCCGGAGATTTCCTCAAGGATTCGTTTGAAGTTTCTTCAAGGATTCTATCCGGCATTGCTTTAGGGATTCATTTCGGGATTACTACATGCATTCCTCTTGGGCCAGGCATCCTTCTGGGATTTATCCTGGGGTTCTTTCAGAGATCTCCTTTTGAGATGGTTTCAGCAATCCAAGACTCTTTTAGCGACTCCTTCAAGGATGTCGAGATTACTTCGGGGATTCCTTCAGAGTTTTTTTTGGGTTTTCTACCGCGATTTCCGTTTGGGTTTCCTTCGGACTTCTAGAATTCCTTCTGAAGTTCCTCGCAGGATTCCTCTCAAGTAACAATGATAGCTGAATAATAGCTTATTCAGCCATTTTTACCCTTCTTACACCCATAAGAAGGGTATAAATATCGCTCGAAAAACCGACTTTCGATCCGAGGCCCGGAGGGCCGAGTCTCATATACCAATCAACTCAGCTCGACGAACTGAGCAAATGTCTGTATGTGTGTGTGTGTGTATGTGTGTATGTGTGTATGTGTGTGTGTGTATGTGCGTTACAAAAAAAAGTCACGCACGTTTCTCAGCCGTCTGTCAACCGATTTGAGTTCTCTTGGAAGCAAATGAAAGCTACTACATCCTAGTAGAACGCTATTGAATTTTTTTTCGATTGGACGTTTGGTTACCGAGATATCTCTCGAAGAGTACTTATGAGTCATACTTCTAAACTTTTTAAGATTTTTGACCAAGTGTATCATAATAAATATTTCGGCCGTTTGTCAATCGATTTATGTTCTCTTGGTACCAAATGAAAGCTACAGCATCCTAGTAGATCACCCAGAAATTTTATTTCTATTGGACATTTGGTTACCGAGATATCTTTCGAAGAGTATTTAGGGATTATACAACTAAACTTTTTGAGATTTTTGACCAATTGTATAATAATAAATATCTTAGCCGTCTGTCAACCGATTTCGGTTATCCTGGCACCAAATGAAAGCTACAACATTCTAGAAGAACCCTATACAATTTCATTAGGATTGGACATTTGATTACCGAGATATCTTTCAAAGAGTACTTGGGAGTAATACAGGTTAACTTTTTGAGAGATTTTGGACCAAGGGTACCATAATAAATATCTCAGCCATCTGTCAACCGATTTGGGTTCAAATGGAAGCTACAATATCGATTTGGCACCAAATGGAAGCTACAATATCCTTGTATAAGGCCCTGAAATTTTATTTCGATTCGACATTTGATTACTGAGATATCTTACGAAGAGTATTTCAATAAATTCTTTTTTATTATTATATTGGGTTTCTCATTAATGTTTAGACTACTGTGATAATTTGAGAATCCACTGAATCATCATTTCCCAGCGAAATTTCACACTAATCAAAATTATTTTGTTTGCCCGTTGTGCATCCGACTCCCCTGTCATGAACTCAACCGAACTTGTGTTTGCCAGCCGCTGCGAAGTCGTGTGCGAAATTCGACTGTGATGAAAATGAATTTCGGCCGAGTCTAAATGGGTGCAAGTGTCGCAATATTCACTTGTTATCTTGCATTAGTTTTTCACCAGTCTATGGGAAATTATTTTCAATAAATTATGCTGATCTCATACAAAGTGTATTCTAGCAGGTTATTGTTTCCAACAAAATTATAATTAACAAATTACAAATACACAAGAATTTTATGAAAACTAACAATATGTTAAATGAAAGCTTTGAATTTATATATTGTTGGAAAAATGCAAGAACCGGACAGCCAAAATATCTAGTTAATGCCAAAACTGATTAACTTAGTAGATATATCATTTTTGTCCTTTTTACACAATAACCATGAATACCAAGTACTTCGGAGCTAATTTATTCGACTGATTAAGAGATATTAGACAAAGTGCATCTCGCTGATTTTCTTATCCATTTGTTAATCGATTCAAGATTATTTGGCAGTTAACAAAAGATACAATATTCCAGGATATGTAAGCTATTTTTTAAACATTCCATAAAGATTCTAGGAGGTGTCTTGGCATTTATGGTAGTTTAGTCCATGGTCCATGATGCTATTTCGGAAACCAATCCACTAGATGCCAAATCCACAATATTTTCTAGAACTTTTGGTCAATTACACAAAATAAATATGTTACAAATAATACAACAATTATTTTAATAAGTGTAAGAAGGGTTCTGTTCACCATAGGTGGATTAAATCGGGTTTTTTTTTTATAATCGAGCTTAGGAGCGGTTTAATCAGCAATTGTACAGCAATAATGTTTGTTGGGCTTGATTATTTTTTCGTCGGTTTCCTTTAGGGCTGCAAATTGCTGAGACGATAAGGAGCGTGTATAACATAGCTCTGAACTTCACAAGTTCCTACCTCATGCTTCCACGGGGGTCAAGCGATGACAAAGACCGCCAGTTGTGTGCTTAGCTGGTAGGGCAGCCTGTGCACTGTTTTTGTCCTTCTGAATTCAGCCGGATTGAGGAGGTACGTCCCGACCGAGCGTCTGTTCATCAAGGAGGTGCGGCTCAAACAGCGTCTGTTCTGGCATCCAGCGGCTGAATATGAAATGCTCCTCCCTCGGAAGCTATACCTAAGGTGGCGCCCCACCACGGTGCACAGTGGGAAAAATCGACCTAAAAAACGGATCTTTTAACGCCGCTTGTTTCGGTACGTGAAGTTGACAATCATTCACGGGAGGGTACAAATAGCTGTCCATTTTACCCCAATTTGCCCTGATATGTTGTCGCCTCATGAATGAATTGATTTCCCACATTTGCTTATGTCCGAATTGATGGACTTTTGGTACTGAAACCAATGTAATCAAAAGGACAGTTAAGAATATGACTTTGGTGGGGAATTAAGGGTATAATAAGCATTAATCTCAATCTAAATTGGTGGCAAATATGCACACAACTAATTAAATTTGGCATCTTAAGTATATATAAATATATATAATTTGGTGCAATAAAACACGCTATATTCAATCAGTTTAGCGCATATTTGACATATTTTATAAAATGCTTATTATGCCCTTAATTCCCCATCAAAAGCTGAAATTATAGAAAAAGTCAAATATATGTCTTTTTGATAACAGTGCCAATGCTAATAAGGGAAATTAATTTATTCATTACATGACAAAAAATCAGGACACATTAATTTATTCATTACATGATAAAAATTCAGGGCAAATTGGGGTGAGATGGACAGCTATTCATACCATTCCGAGAAAGATCCTAGTATTAATCGATAACCCGCATTTGTATATATCAAAAATAATCCAGGACTTCATGTTTTGCATCCACCAAAACCATACAAAATATGTTATTATCCAGCTGTTTTAGGAGAATGTAGGGTAAAATAGGGAAAATATCTTTCATATATACGCATGATAACTGTTAGCATCCAATTTCACCTAAAGCTAATTTCAACGTGCTATAGCAGTATTTGTTTTCATATCTACATTTGAAATATATTTTTTTCATGAAAATAGGGCAAAATGGGGCAAATCGGACAACACCCGAAGATGATTCTGGTGAAAATAGACCTGGTGCTTTTTGTTTATGCCAAACAAATCACTTCAAATCAGTAACATTTAAAATCCATTCATAATTAAGAAAAAATGTGAATATCCACAAGTTGTTGGGGCAAAATAAGCTTTTAAAAGGATCTTCCATGTATGTTTATGATTTCTATTGACCTCTAATTACACCTGCAGCTATTTTCAACAATTTACAGTCGTGTTAGTTATTTGAAAGTACATTTTGATTCTCTTTTTGTATAAAAAAGGGCAAAATGGGGCAAAATGGACCACTTCCCGTGCCGTGCGGTGAATGAATTTAGCACCAATCGATTTCTCGTAATTTTTTACGTCAAAAATGGTCAACTTCACGTACCGAAACCAGCGGCGTTAAAAGCTCCGTTTTTTGGGTCGATTTTTCCCACTGTGCGGTGTAAGGAAAGGTTAGGTACGAAGTCTACAGAAACGGAGGCCGCGGTGGATAGGGGACCTTAGGCCAACAATCTACTGTTTCCGAAACCCAAAAAAAACCGTTACAGAAACCGAAAATGAAAAATTACGAACTGATTCAACGGCAACGACTTTTAGCGCAAAACAGCGGACAAGAATTGGAACTTGGAATGTATTAACCCTAGCCCAGCAGGGTAAACTGGCACATCTAGCCAATGCGGAATGCCATCTAAATCTTGAGATCCTAGGGCTGGGCGAAGTCCGTTGGCCGAACTTTGGAGAATACAGATGGCGTCGGGTCAAATTTTGCTATACTCTGGTCTACGAAGTGAACACGCTCCTCGTCACCGGGGAGTTGTTTTCCTACTCAGCGCTCACGCCAACGCTGTGCTCATGAAGTGGGAACCTATTAATGAGAGGATAATTGTAGCCAGATTTAGAACACGGGTTCGAAACCTTACCATGATCACGACCATGAACCAATGTTACGCGCCAACCGACACTGCCGAAATGCTAGACAAAGAGCATTTTTACCTAACCTAATGCTGTCGTGTACAAGATTCCGAAAGGTGATATCAAGATCCTCATGGGCGACTGCAACGCGAAGGTTGGTTCCGACAGCTCGGACTATGAGCACGCCATGGGACGCCATGGTCTCGAAAAAATGAGCGAAAATGGAGAGCTATTTGCAGAGTTTCGTAGCAACAATGACATGGTGATTGGGGGATCGCTCTTTCCTCATCGACCAGTGCACAAAGTGACATGGGTTTCTCATGATGACGTCACGGAAAATCAAATCGATCACATCTGCATCAGCCGAAAATGGAGATGGCGGCTTCTTGATGTGCGGAACAAATGTAGCACCGACATTGCGTCCGATCATCATCTCCTAATCGGCGAGATCCGACTGCGCATTGCTAGGATCCATCGATAGGAGGAGAAAATCGGGCGCCGGTTCAACAAACACCGACTGGAAGACGCTGCGGTGAAAAGGTCGTTCGAGCTGGAGAACCGTGCTATGGATATTTCGGAAGGTGGAAGCGTAAAAGATCAATAAACCGCCATCAAGAACGCCTTTATCGGCACCGGCGAGAATAGTTTGGGTGTGCTACGCACACAGAGAATGCGGTGGATCACAGATGACACCAGGAGGAAGATAGAGGAGCGAAGGAACGCCAAAGCCGCGATAGAGCGAGCGAAAACAGGAGGAGCCAAAGCCGTAGCCCGTCAGCGTTATTTGGCTCTCGAGAAGTGAAACAGTCATGTAGACGGAAAAAAAGAGCGTAGGCGGACTCCCTAGCCGACGAAGACGAGAAAGCCGCAAATACAGGCGATATTCGTCTCCTCTACGATGTCTCACGTCACCTAAGTCGGACTAAGGAGAATGGTTCGATGCCTGTGAAAGACACTTTTGGATAGCTTCACCCAAACCTCCATTTATGTAACGACTGCCTAAATAGAATGTTTACCTAAATGGATTCAGTTTATTTCCTAAATGAATTTGAAGATTGCTTGTTGAACCCTAGTAGGATGTTGGGATCAATATGACCCAGACAGGCACGCTGAACGTGCACTGCGCTATCGTGGTTCGAAAAACCTAACATCTTAGGAGGCTTAAGAAAGGCGAGTAGCCTGGAGATTTAAAAGGGGTCATACGGGGTTTCAGAGGGCTTCCATGGGAATTTCAGGAGAAGGGGGATGGGAGGTCATGATTGCATGGGAACTTCAGGGGCGTTTTCGGGGGATTCGAAGGGTCTCAGTTGCGTTACAAGGGCTCAACCCGATCGGATCGGATAGGGGGATTTCGAAGGCATTTCTAAATGCCCCATTAGACATGACAGATCAAGCCTACCAAACACCGTATCTAACAAAATCCACGAACGGAGAAAATCGAAGGGGAAGTTCGCTGTTTCCATAGCAATTCATACATTGAGCATTCCTGAAACGTGGAAAATCCCGGTATTTTTTCTCAAATCATTCCCAAAGGTGAGTGATACAAGTAGTCCTTAACGAAATTCAGCGTCTCATGTGAAAATCTCTTTTTTGTTTACATATCTATCTATCTATATAAATAAAAATGGAATGGTGTTTGTATGTCACGAATAGGCTCGGGAATGGGTCAACAGATAGGCATGATTCTTTCACCGTTGCATTCCGCCAGGGCTCCGACGTGTTCGTACGAAAAAATAATTAGAAAAAGTGACCGGGAAGGCAAGAAAAACAGGAAAATCTGAAATGCCATTTTGAGGGGCATTTCTTCATGGAACCGGATGTCAAAAAACAGAGTACGTTTGCCGGGACTGCTAGTGTTACATACGGGTTGAAATATTTGGCCAAACAAACCCAACAAATGACCAACACAACGTGAATCATAGCAACCTTGGAATGAATGTCGGACTTCAATAGCAAATATTTGGTATAATGACAAACAGTGTAACGGCCCCTTAAGATCTTCAGAGGATTTTGGGTGCATTTCAGAGGCGTCATGCAGACAATACGAAGACGTTACGTAGGAGTTTTCAGGGGTTTCCGAGGGTCTCAGGTGCGTTACATTGGGTCCGAGGGGATTTTAGGGGGATTTCGATGACATTTCAGGAAGCTTCAGATGGTTTTTGGCGGATTTTTTTTTTCTTTATTGGGATTACAACTGAAAAAGTTCTTAAACTGTGCTCAGCTGATTTCAGAGGCGTTACTCAGGCGTTACGTATGCGATTTTGGAGGTTTCTGAGGGTCTCAGGCGCGTTACATTGAATCCGAGGGGGTTTTGGGGGCTTTCGAGGGTGTTTCAGGAAGCTTCAAAGAATTTTTGGCATGTTTCAGAGGCGTTACGCAGTCGTTTGCGGGGGTTCAGAGGGTTACACGGGCGTTACAGTGGGTTTGAGGGGGTTTCAGGGGACCTACGGTTTTTGAAACACATTTTGGATCACTTGGATCACTTAAGAAGCTTCAGGAAGATTTCAGTGGTGTTTAAAGCGTTTTATAAACGTTGCAGACGGTTTCATAAGAGATTCAAGACGTTCCAGACTGTTTACGATTATAGTTTTGATTCCTCAAGGGAGCTCTTAGAGATTCTAAAACAAACATTGAACTTACCGCGTGTCAGCACAGGGTCTAAAGCATAACTTTCATTCAATCATTCAAGTACACAGGTTTTGCACGTACATTCGTACTTATGCTCGCTCAAGAAAGTTTTTAGGAAACCTTCAACAGTACCAAAACCACCCCCTCCCCTTTCATCGCTCCACCCTGAGCACGCTTCAAACTCCTCTATATTCTACTCGCTACTTATTTCCCGTAAACCAAACTTTTCCCTAATCTAAAACACTTCAACTGCTCTAAACACAATCAGATCTCATTTAGGTAACATTACCTTTATGGATTCTACCAAAATGGAGGTTTAGTGTATTGACCGACCCGGCTGACCAGTTGAAATGCTGTTTTTTTTTTATTTTTTTTTTTATTTTTTTTTTTATTGTTGATTCATATCCAGATACAATACTTTAAACTATGTACTCCTAGTGTTAACAAATATTCATAAACCTTCCGAAATGTTTCTCAAATAATCTCTTGTTTGCCCATCTTATTTCCCGAATACTTTTCTGGAAGCAGTACAAGCTTCCAGTTTGAGAAGAGTTTATCGACCAAGCTATACTGTGCACCACAAGCCTAAGAGCAGATTTTTTCCTGGGATCATTTCCTATGCTTTCCCATGCTAAAATATCGTCAAACCGCTTGAAATGAATGTTTAATTTGTTATTTATTACTTCTTGTGTCCATTTGCGAATAGCCTCAGTTTTTATGCATTCTGTTAATCGATGCAGATTATTATCAGTTTTTTCACAATATTCACAAAGTGTGTCCTGTAGTCTGCCAATGCCGTATGCTACCAACTTTTCCTTAGTTGATATAACGTCATTGATCAACAAAAACAAATTGGACCTGTCCTCGGCGCACAGAAAACTGTTACTCAAATTTCTCCACAATGTTACCCAATCAACTTCTGGGTGATCTTGTTTAGCTTTCACAAAGATATTCAAGGAGTTTATGAAGTGTCTATACATGCTTTTTGTTGATTCACAGTGCGGTGTTCCTTTGACGACATTTCCGGTTTGCAACCATTCTTTACCGTTTCGAGTGAATGGTCCACTATTTCCATATCCTAGCAAGTACTCTTCTTCACCATTGCCATCCTGTATTACATTCCTAACGAACAAAGCTTTGCATGTGGACTCTGGATCTATCAATTTGAGACCACCACTTTCGTAATCAAGGTATAGCTGCTCTCTGGAGACTCTAAAAATACTACCACGCCACAGAAAGTTCCCTACAAGGCTTTTGATTTTTGCCAGATGCTTGTTCCTAGGTGGAAAAACTTGGGCCACGTACCACAGTTTTGAAAGCAAAAAGGTATTAAGAACCCATACTCTCTGCAATATCTGTAAATTCCTTGATTCATTTACTTTTAACCGATGTTGAATACTGCTGATTAGCTTTGAATAGTTAATATCTATTGTTTTGGAACAGTTACATGCGAAAGTTACTCCCAAAATAGTGATTTCATCAACTTCCTTAACAACCTGCGGGCCAGAAGAGGCATTATTTAGCCTTATAAAGGATGACTTTTTGTAGTTAACCTTGATTCTCGCATATTGGGAGAAAGAAGCGAAGATTTGCATTATCAAATCAAATTCTTCCTGGCTGCTGACAAATATACTAATGTCATCAGCATATGCCATAACTTTCAAAAACTTCCCGAAAACCAGAATGCCACCTGTGCTTCCGTAAATCGTTCTTATCAGTGGTTCTAAATACAGAACGAAAAGAACCATACTAAGCGGACATCCTTGCCGTACAGATGATCTGATATTGAGATCTGATGACGAAAATCCATTGTGCATTATCTTGGATGTTGCTTTATCGTAAAGGTTCTTCACACAGTTAATTAATTGAGCTGGAAAAGCAAATTTCTCTAAAACTTTCCACAAGAATTTATGAGAAACATTGTCAAAAGCTTTCTCTAAGTCGACACTCAAGAGAAACCCTTTAAAACGTCTGGACTCCATTGAACGAGTAATGATACGGCGGACATCTTTCAGATTGTCAGTACAAGACTTACCATTTACAGAAGCACATTGACCGGGGCCAACTAAATCATCAAGAACTGAAATTATTCGATTAGCGATAATTTTTGTAAATAATTTATAATCTGTGTTGAGAAGACTGATCGGCCTGTGATTATCCATTCTAACAGTCTGCCCTTTTTTAGGAATTAAAGTGATAATTCCTGATGAAAATTCTTTTGGAGGAACGGATCGTCCTGACAAATACGAGTTGAATAGTATTTCCATATCTTCTTTGAGGATGTCGAAGTGTTCTATGTAAAATTCATACGAAATACCATCAGGGCCTGGTGACTTCTTCTTGGAACAACTTAGAAGAGTTTTCTTGATTTCGTCTTCTGTTATGGGCTGGACTGGTGCGTTTGAGTCATCAATATTTAGCGCACCTGTAATATTATTCAGTGGATTATTACGATCATCGTCGTCTTCTACTGCTGATTCCTTGAACTGCTCTGAATAGTGTTGGTAAACGGTCGACAAAAATCTTCCACCATGTGTTCCGCTCTTTTCTCCTGAACCAATTTCCTGATATCGATGTAACTGATTAGAAACTTGAAAAACACTCATCTTTTCCCCCTCTATCAAAGAACACTCCTTCATTTTACTTCGCAAGTTGTTCAGTCTAACATTTTCGAGCTCCATTAGCCTAGACTTCACAATACCGATTTCATTTGCCACATCTTCTCCATTTATTCTCCTGTCAGTCAAATCCTGAAGCTTACTGAAAAGGACACCTTTTGCTTGAATAACCTCTCGATTTGCACGCCACGATTCACCCTTGTAAAAGCTTTTGATTTTTGCTTTCACAGCAAAGTTCCACCAGGAACTATGGTCCATATACGAAAGACGATGTTTAACTTGTTCGTACTGAACTCTGAAACGTTGAGATACCTCTGTGTTTGTGATGAGATTCGAATTTATCCTCCAATAACCACGACCTTTCGGGCGAATATCCTGTTTATCAACCCTGACTTTCAAAATCACCGCAGAATGGTCTGAGCACGCGACAGCTACCGTTTGACTTCAATAACCTGATTTGCAAACTCCTTTGGACTGTAAAAACGACCTAGACGAGACGCACTTTCGCCTCTGAAAAAAGTAAACTTGTCTTGTTTTAAAAATTTCGCTACGTCAACGTACTTCAACAGGTTTACACAAGAACGAAGGCCAATCGAAACATTTTTATGAACGCTGTTCGTATCGCTAGCATCGAGAAAGCAGTTGAAGTCCCCCAATAAGACAGAGTACTTACAATTGCTCTTGCTGAGGTGCACAGTAAGATGTCTTTCAAAAAGTTCATCTCTCATCTTTTTTTTTACCTGCTCCGGAGTGCGCATATACATTTACGAAATTTATGTCATTGATAATGATCGATAAAACTCTTCCTGATGGGTCAAAAATTTGTGAATGAAAATCAATTCCCTTCCTAACTAATACCCCTTCTTATCGCTACTTATGTTAACTAATGCATTATGAGTTGTTACAACCCCAAAGTACTCAAATACCACTTCTTGTAGAAATAGTACATCAACGTCATAATTTAGAACAAAATCCCTCAAAAGTGATCTGTTCACATCACTGCTGACACTGTTCAGATTAAGTGTGCCGATTGAAAATACAAAGTCCATTTCAGGCCAAACATGTCTAAAGGTCCTATCTGCAGAAGAGAGGCTCTCTTTGGTTTCTCTCTCTTTCGTTTATATCTCAGATGTTTATTTGAATTATGATTGTCTCCTTGCATAGAACGATGGTCAAAACAATCGTCTTTTGATTTGTACTGCAAAAGTAGTTAAAAAGTGTACCATTACATTGCAATAATTGAAAGAGAAAGTGAACAAAGAGAGCCTCTCAAATGCAGATAGGACCTATTGAAATGTTTGGCCTGATTTCACAATATTACGAAACTGATTTATGTTTTGGATTTCTTACTCTTCGATCGCGTTTGCCTCACCTGTTCTGCTAGCAGATTTGGCGACTCTGGAACTGCAAGTTCCTCACCTACCTCCGCCTCCGTTGCCGAAATTTCGGAATCGTCAGTGCTTTTTCCGGATGTCTTCTTTGCAAGTGTCCGCTTTCTTGACTCCACCGTCTGGAATCCGTGATCATCTTCTTTCGGAGGATCCATCTCCGAAGACGAAGTGTTATCGTCCGGTTGCTCCATACCCTTGTCCATAACCACTGGTTCCTTGGCAGCGATTGGCGACAGCTTCTGCATCCCACTCAAAGGTGGAAAGGCGCTGGATGTCGACGGAACTGGATTACTCTCTACAGCTCCATTTTGAACGATCCTGGCGAAGGATGTCGGTTCGTTGCGCGTCTGCTTCAAACGATCGTTGACTGTTTGTCGCTTTGGACAGTTTTGCTTCACATGCTCAGGGCTGCCGCATGTGAAACATTTAGTTTGCATGCCTTCATAGAACACGCGTACTTGGAAATGTAGAACTCGCAACTGTGACGGGACGGCCGTTGACATTTCCATGTGGGCACCTCGAACCCCGTTCAAAATGGGGTATCCGCTCTCTGCTCCATATCTCTCTCTCACTAGCTGATGAATTTTCCCGTACTTTGATAGCGCACTCGCCACGTGCTTATCGTCCACCTCGATGGGTAGACCAAATAGCCGCACGTACCGAAAGTCTCCCTTGGCCGTTGAAAAGGTTACCGGTGCAGTGCTTCCGTCGTCGTAAGCGAAGTCCTCACTTGTTGAGAGCTTCAACAGTTTACTTCGCATAATTTCCTCCGATTGGAATTTCACGTATACACAGTATTCTCTGGGTTCACGGAACATGGCATACAGCATGTCCGGTTCCCATTTACGCTTCCGGAAGAAGCCGAAGATGTCCTTGTCTGATGGCATTCTTGACTCGGATCCAAATTGGATCCGGATGCTGTTGATGTGGACGTTGCTTAGTTCCATTTTCACTTTCCCTGTTTCAAGGCCAAAGACGACCGATACAATAGCACAAAGCTGGACTGACCAGCCGAAAACAACAATAGATGTCTGCACTATACCAAGCTTTTGATTTCGAATATCGCGCTGGAGCTGACACGTCCGACACGCTTGACGTCTGAATACGAACTATGGTTCGAACACCTCTGCAACCTTTTTCAAGTGTCCGGGAGATAGAAGTAGCCATCAGCATGAAATCAATTAGGGCCCGGTGTCGATCGCATGTCAGCCGAGATGCTCAAAGCTGACCCCGTAGTATCTGCACAACTGCTGCATAAATTCTTCTGCAACATATGGGAAACCGCGACATTTCCGTTCGACTGGATGCAAGGCGTCTTAGTAAAGATGCCCAAAAAGGGTGACCTAACTGTATGCGATAATCGGCGAAGTATCATGTTGCTATGCATTGTTCTCAAAGTCCTCTGCAAAGTGATCTTTAATCAGATACAAGAGAAGACTGACGCAACTCTCCGACGGCAGCAAGCAGGATTCCATGCCGGACGATCCCGTGTGGACCATATTGTCACGCTCCGTATCATCCTGGAGCAAATCAATAAATTCCAAGAATTTCTCTATCTGGTGTTCATTGATTACGAAAAAGCTTTTGACCGTCTCAATCACGAAAACATGTGAGGAGTCCTTAGGCGCAAGCGTGTCCCTGAGAAAATTATCGGCCTCAACGAAGCACAGTACAGGGCATTTTCGTGCAGTGTACTGCACAACGCCGGTGGCTTATCCGATCTCATCCGGATCGTTGCTGGAGTGAGGCAAGGATCACCGCTATTGTTCCTCATCGTGGACTTCGAACTGGCTGGTGACGTTGCTCTCCTAGCTCAACGGCGCTCTATATGCAGAGCAAGCTCGATGATCTTGCCAATCGCTCCTTAGCGGCAGGTCTTACCATCAACGTCAACAAGACCAACTCTTTGGATCTGAACACGGTCAACCCTTCCAGCTTTACGATAGCTGGGCAATCAGTGGAGAATGTTGAAAGCTTCCAATATCTTGGTAGCCAAATGGCAGTCGATGGCGGCACCTAAATCGTCATAGGTGCACGGACCAAGAAGGCGAACGTGAAATCTGTGCTGTTATACGCCAGTGAAACTTGGTGTGTATCAGTGGAGAACACTCAACGGCTGCAGGTCTTCATCAATAGATGCCTGCGGTATATAATTCGTGCATGGTGGCCTCACAATTGGATCTCCAACGTGGAACTCCATCGTCGATGTCATCAAAAGCCGATAGCGACAGAAATTTGGGGAAAGTGGAGGTGGGTCGGCCACACTCTACGCAGGGGCGGAAACGAAATCTGCAAGCAAGCGTTAGATTGGAACCTAGAAGGACATTGCAGCATTGGCAAACCCAGAGGCTCATGCACGCAAAAAAAAATCTGTTCCGATATACGTGAACTCTCAGCCACGGCAACGGGAACAAACGGGAACTATGCATAGCAACGATAACAACAATAAGAAATGTACACCGTGAACTAGATATCACGGTTTCTAGAACGCCCATATTGACAGATGGAACTAGTTCCAGTTCACGGTGTATATTTGCTTGTTCTCATATTTGCGTTTGTTTGTTCACGTTTATCAGAACGGATTTTTTCGCGTGTGGCGACGCAGCCTCAACAATGAAGTCGACAGAAATTTGACCTGGTCACAGGTCAAGGCGATGCATGGCTGGCAATCGCCCAGGATGAAAATCTTTCAATTCGGCCCTCTGTACTAACTTGGGTGCCCAGGACTGAAAGCAAGTGAGTAGTCAGTATGCCCTCAGGGAACTCTCCAGAGATTCGTTTTATGATTTCTCCCGGAATCCACGATTCCGTCAGGGGTTCCTTCATAAATATCTCTCGGATTTCCTTTTCAGTTTATCCTTGATGTCCTTTAGGGATTCTTTCCGGAATTCCATCAAGGACTCATGAGTTTCACACAGCAATTACTCCAGGATTCTTTGATTTGAAGATTCTTTTTGTGCGATATTACAAGATATAAGCAATATTACCTTTATCAAATGCCTCAATGAAATCAGTGAACATTTTCTGAAAGATATTTCATGTGTCTGAATGTTGATTATTGTTTCAAGAGCATAAATTTAATTTCTCGAGTAACACAATTTGGGTAGACTTTGTCACTGCAACTTAAAATTGATTGAATATGATCAACTAGGGAAAATTGGCAATTGTTGCACGACTTAAAAACTCGTTAATTTTTGCAACTTAACGACGCCTTTCTTAAGAGGTGTACAATGATAGGCTATTTTTAAGTCGTGCAAAAATTGGCGATAAATCCTATGAATAGCACACGAGTTCATGGAACGAAGCTTGTGGACTTTTCAATGGCTTTAATCTTGCAGCTTCAAGATTATATGAATGATATAAAAATAAAACACAATTGAGGTTAGTCATCTCTCTATTATTACAATTTTAATGCTCAGGAAATTACCCAAATAAGGCCAAATCGATAAAATTTTACAGCCAATTTCTATTTTTGGCTTGCATTGAGCCCAGCTAATTTGCAAGTCATTGATGGCCTTGCTTGGGAACTTGCACCTAAAAGTGCTAAAACCAGAATCCCGCCGAGATTTGCTCGTAAATCCTACAGCGCGGGAACCTGCCCCAATAATTTTACTATTTCTAATATATATCGTTATAGAAATATGAGAGGCCTGCGATCTTATCCCACGTTCGCATCGGAAATTAATGACTGCGTTAACATCAATCAAGCGACGAGAAACAATGTTGTGGTGAATTCCAGTCAACCGACGAACCGGATCAGCCTCTCTATCAACCGGTAACAATCACCCTCGGCCCCGGCCGACCGGCCGGCCAGAACCGAAGGGAGTTCTGATGAATAAATAGTAATTAATTAAACGGACAGGTTGTTCCGATGACGATGGCCGAGAACGAGGAGAAACCTGGCGGCGGGGTGGAAGGGCAAAGCAGGACCGCACAGAGGTCCAGATCGTCAGGAATGTGACAAAATCCCAAGATCTTGAATCTATTATCTTCGATCGCCTGTCTTTCTGTGGAAATGATTGAAAACCCGTTGTAAAACCATTTCAAAACCTTGATAAAACCAAAAAATAAGCTTTATCACTATTTTGCCGTTATTCTCTCCAGCGTTTCTCGAATGTGAACCACCGTTCCACCAGCACAAACAATAAAAACACTACAAGCAATAACGATTTTATGAGAATGCCCATCATCAAAGTCGCTTCCGACTGGCCTCGGCCGCGAAATTGTTTGCCAGTGTGTCGCGCCCTCCAGCAGTGGGGACTTTTACTCTCCGCGGTTATTTGTTTTGATAGCTGCTACTACACGAACGAGCCGTTGAGTTACAAATTGGCATGCGGGTTACATACAATGTATGATGATGATGATATAGGCGCAGGTATCTCTATCAACAACAACAACAACAGCAAGGTACGACGCCACCTCGAAGTCAATTATTCGCCGAGCGGCCTTTCAATAATTTGTACGCGATAAGTGCCTACCCCTAGGTACAGGAACAAATAGGCGATTCTGGTGAAACCAGGTGGAACCCCACGGTGGCGCCACGCTTCCATTCCATAGATCGATATGGAGGAGGACAAGATGCGCGATGTGTACAAGTCGATAGAATTCCTAGGAATCACATTCACACACGGTTTTGTGCGCCGCCCGGCTGGAAGCGGGGGAAAAACATCCGGGAGACACCCTTCACTTGCTCGCTCGCTCGCTAAGAATAGCACCCGCGCGCCATGCGCTCGCGGTTCTAGTGAGTGTGATTATACACGACAGATTGGAGGAGAGTGGAACTACTGCAGGTATGGGTTGGTAGATCGTATCGGATACAGAAAACTACGTGCTTCACATTTGAGTGGAAAATATTGCGGTGATTTACTGGGAAGATCGGAGTATTCGACCGGATTTGAATGGAACCTTAGATATTCAAGGTGTTAACTTCGAAGTAAATCCACTTAGAAAAATCACCGACTTCGGTAATGTTTTACCGAAATCTCCATCGTTAAGTTTGTTTTACAGGAAAAATCGCTAAAGTTAGCAATTTTTACCGAACTTCGTTAGTGTTAGTGGCAGATAAACGATAACGTGTTTTCGAAGTTTGGTAATGTTTTACAGAATATCGTTAAAAACCCGTCACCGAACGTTAGGCAGTTGAGATTTCGGTAAAAATACCGAACGCGACTAGCTGTGTTACACACTTTCAACGAAATTCTGTAAAACAAATGACGAATTTCGGTAAAATGTTATCGTGTATCGGTCAAACTCTAACGAAGTTCGGTAAAAAATGCTAACTTTACCGATTTCTTACTGCAAAACAAACTTAACGGTTGAGATTTCGATGAAACATTACCGAAGTCGGTGTTTTTTTCTAAGTGTGATATAAAAATGAGTTTAGAATGGCTGAGTACCGAAATCGTTCAGCAAAAATGCATTGTTTATCTTTGAGTATGTTTTACTAAAACTCAGCAAAATCGATTACCGAATCTACCGAGATCGTACTGCTGTTCTAATTTCGTCAAACAAGTACCGAACAGGCAATTCAGAAATAAGTATGTGAAGTCCGTTTGAGGCTATACGAAACTCTCGAACCGATATGAGCCGATCGGCATGACGTTCGCACGTTTCGATTCGTATTTATGGTGATCTAGAGTGCGGGTCAATATCAAGTCGTTGCCCGTCATTGTCGTTTTGATATTGAACGGCCTGGAGTGATAGTGACGATGGTGCAATATCAGTAGTCTCCTGACAAGACTGATATTACGCAACTCTCTGTGGCCAAGTCAAATTTCGGTCGACTTTCTTTACTTCCTTATTGAGGCTGTGCCGCCATGAGCCTCTGTGTCTGTCTCTGTTGCGAAGTCCTCATTTTTTTTTAAAGACACTACACCGTCTTCAACCAGAGGTTGTACAGACTGAACAAGCACTAACATATGACAACGGACAACACACATAACACTCCAGTGGCCCAGCGGAGAATTTTCCGTATGACGGAAAGTTTTCCCCGACAGGAGCAGGAATTGAACCCACACTCCGAGGCTTACGAAACGCCTAGATGACTGACGCCTCTAGCCGCATGGCCACGAAGCCCACGATCATTTACACCAACTTTTGCAGAATTGTTGTCCGGCATTCTTGCAACATGCGCTGCCCAGCGTATCCTTCCGGGTTTGTTCAATGCTGGGTTCACCGTAAAGTGCAGCGAGCTCGGTTCATCCTTCTCCGCCACACATCGTTCTCCTGCACACCGCCGAAAATCGTCCTTAGCACGCGTCGCTCGCTTGAAAACTCCAAGTGCTAGCAGGTCCTCCTCGAGCATGGTCTACCTGTGGAGACGGTCTTCACTAGAGCACTATCGGTCTTATTAGGGAACGTCCGCTTTTAGGGGAGAGGGGGTGCTTTCAGTAAGGGGCTGTTCATAAACCACGTAGACCAAAATTTGGCAATCTCAGACCCCCCACCTCCCCCCTCGTAGACTTTAGTCCATACAAAAATTTTGAAATTTGTATGGAGCGTAGACTTTGGCTAGACCCCCCCCCCCTTCATCCAAAAAGTCTACGTGGTTTATGAACGGCCCCAAAAGTGTGACAATCCATACAAAAATTTCAGAGCAGGGGTTTGAAAATGGACAATTTTTGTGTGACGTAATTTATGGACGCTCTCTTAGCGTTTTGTACATGGTGCATTAAATACGTGGGTGAATCTTTTTAGATCGCAGCTTCTTCTGGAGTCCGTAGTAGACCCGACTTCCGCTGATGATGCGCCTTTCGAATGTCACGAATCACGTTGTTGTCAGCCGTCAGTAAGGACCCAAGGAAGACGAATTTCTCCACCATCTCGAAAGTATCCCCGTCTATCGTAACATTACTACCCAGACGAATCCGGTCGCGTTCGGTTCCACCTACTAGCATGTAGGTGTTTTGTTTTTGAGGCAGTTCAGTCCGACCTTTGATGCTCCAACTGTTCTGGCGATAATGTCCATGTCGTCCGCAAAGCACACAAATTGACCGAATTTTGTGAAAATCGTTCCCCGGCTGTTGAGCCCGGCTCGTCGCATCACACCTTCCAGAGCGATCTTGAAGAGTAGACACGAGTCTATCACCTTGTCGCAGTCCCCGGCGAGATTCGAATGAACTTGATATGTAGGTCACCCGTAACCCTTACGCAGTTTTGCACTCCGTCCATCGTTGCTTTCATCAGTCTAGTCAGCTTCCCAGGAAAGCCATTTTCGTCCATGATTCTCCATAGCTCTGCGCGGTCGATACTGTCGTATGCCGCTTTGAAGTCGATGAACAGGTGATGCATTGATGCAAAGATCTGGTCCGTTGTCGACCGGCCGTCGATGAAGCCAGCCTGATAACTTCCCAGCCCACGAACTCATTCGTTTTAGGTGACAGACGATGGAAGATGGACTTCGTAGGCAGCATTCAAAATAGTGATCGTTCTGAAGTTTACACATTCCAAATCGTCGCCTTTCTTGTGCATGGGGCAGATTACCCCTTCCTTCCACTCCTTCGGTAGCTGTTCGGTTTCCCAGATCCTGACTATCAGCCGATGCAGGCAGGTGGCCAACTTTTCTGGGCCCATTTTGATGAGTTCAGCTGCGATACCATCCTTACCAGCTGCTTGATTAGTTTTGAGCTGATGAATGGCATTCTTCACTTCCCTCAGCGTGGGCAGTTGGTTCATTTCCGTCCTTCGCTGCATTGGCGTCGTCGTTTCCTCCGTTGTCGTGGTCTCCCGTGCCTACGTTCTCCACGCCGTTCAGGTGCTGATCGAAGGGCTGCTTCCACCTTTCGATCCCCTCACGTCCATCCGTCAAGAGGCCTCCGTCTTTATCCCTGCATATTTGGGCTCGCGGCACGAAGCCGTTGCGGGATGCGTTGAGCTTCTGATAGAACTTCCGTGTTTCTTGGGAACGACACAGCAGTTCCATTTCATCACACTCCGCTTCTTCCAGGCGGCGCTTTTTCTCCCGAAAGAGGCGGGTCTGCTGTTTCCGCTTCTGTTTATAACGTTCCACGTTTTGTCGAGTCCCTTGCTGCAGCATTACCGCCCTCGCTGCATTCTTCTCCTCCAAAACCGTTCTGCACTCTTCGTCGAACCATTCGTTCCGTCGATTCCGTTCCACGTACCCGATGGTGCTCTCGGCTGCGTCGTTGATGGCTGCTTTCACTGTACTCCAGCAGTCCTCTAGAGGGGCCTCCTCGAGGTCGCCCTCGTCTGGCAACGCGACCTCAACATTCTGCGTATATGCTAAGGCGACATCCGGTTGCTTCAGTCGCTCAAGGTTGTACCGTGGCGGTTGCCGGTACCGTACATCGTTAATGACGGAAAGTTTTGGGCGCAGTTTGACCATCAACAGGTTGGAGACTACGTTGGCGCCACGATAGGTCCTGACGTCAATAATGTCGGAGAAGTGCCGTCCGTCAACCAGTACGTGGACGATTTGAGATTCCGTCTGCTGTGGTGATCTCCAGGTATAACGATAAGGTAGGCTGTGTTGGAAAAAGGTGCTACGTATGGCCATATTTTTGAAGCCGGCGAAATCAATTAGTTCGTCTGCTGGTGGGCACTGAGCCTTGGGCAGGGATCGTAGTCGCGTTCAAGCTGCGCGTAAAATGCGTCCTTGTCATCATCAGTGCTTCCGGAGTGTGGGTTGTGCACGTTTATTATACTCAAATTGAAGAATCGGCCCTTGATCCTCAACCTGCACATTCTTTCGTCGTTCTTCCACCAACCGATCACACGCCTCTGCATATCACCCATCACTATAAAAGCTGTTCCCAGCTCACGTGTGTTGCCGCAGCTCTGGTAGATGGTATGATTACCTCTAAACGTTCGCACCATGGATCCTGTCCAACACACCTCCTGCAGCGCTACGATGCCGAACCCGCGGTCCTTCAGTAGATCGGCGAGCATGCGGGTGCTCCCAATGAAGTTGAGAGATCGGTAGTTCCACGTACCGAGTTTCCAATCGCAAGTCCTTTTTGTTCGCTGGGGTCGTTGCCGTTGGTCTCGGTTCGTAATATTCTGTAGCAATGGTTTTTTACGGCTGGCTCGTAGGGCCTGACACCAACCCCCTACTTTCCGGAGGACCATAGTTCACAGTTGAGCTTAGAGTCCTTCTCTGGCACTCGGACGTTGATCAACCGCCTCTAACATGGAGAACAGACGCTCAGGTTTGCCGAAGCAAACAACCCCCCCCCCTTCCCTGACACCCTATGATTAAAGTTCCCACCGGGGTTGGTTACCCAATCTTCCCTAAGGTTGCTCATAGTTTCCGGCCGGTACCACGAGGAGGTAGGGATAGGAGTTGCTGGGCAGAGGCTAGTGGATCACAATGGGATCAGAATTGCGCAACATACCCAGCCTTTACCGTGCCACTCAGATTATATAAGATGGACATAGATGGCATATATTTTTGACAATTTGACCTGTTCAAAGCATTGACATTACTTTCAGGTTACAGTTTATTCAGCAACTTTGAGATCCGTCAGTTTTTGAATAAGTCACAAGCTCTAAAAAGGAAGCGTCATTCCTATTTTTAACATGCTTTCCCGATGAAGACTAACTGTTCAAAAGATCATACTTATTGGAGATTTTGCAAGGAGACCGAATGTGTAGTGATATTTGAGGGTTTACGAGTTGTGGTGAGGGTCTGATGGGAAAGGCGTCAAAGCGTTGTAACGTCACGGTAGAATGTGTCATATAATCATATTCTTATAACTAGGGTATCGAGTCGAGCCACTTGGAAAGTGGCTGGTATTTTGGTCACTTTTCCGCTGCAGCTCAGTCGAGTTCAAACTGATTGACTTGAATTTTTGTACAAGACAAGTTACTGTGCGAATCTAGGTGATAAAAAGGAACACTGTAGGCATTTTATATTATTCACGGTGAGTTCGTTCCTGTTTATATTATTGCGCTTGAATTTTTGGTAATAAATGTGAATCCTGTACTTATTTAATGTTTCCATGCATTTTAAAATTCAACTTGTAAATTAAGGGGGTAAGGGGTACTTTTCTTTTCGTTTCGGAGAGTGAGTATAGGCGCTTAAGCCTTAGGCATTAGGGCCAGGGCATTTGATGTAAATATCACTGTCCCATCCCAGGAAATTTCGCTGATATGGAGTGTGCATTAATTTTCTTAGCCACGTCACTCCCACAGATTCAACGTACAAAACGGTTCATCCCCCTAAAAACAGTTGTCCCCGTTTCTTCAAGTATCAAATTCAAAAACATGTGTCAATCATGTTATTCATAAGTGGATAACCTGGTTGCCGTAAATATTTGAATTGTCTTCAAACCCATTAGTCTGCACAGTGGGCCTGGCCGTTTTAATATTTGTGTCATCTCGCTGATACGCTACAAATATTAATGCTGACAAGAATATATCGGAAGAAATTCCGGTGTTCCCAGGATGCTTTTCAACACTGGCTGTGCAAGCACTAGAATAGAATAGAATAGAATAGAATAGAATAGAATAGTTACAAGCCCTAAAAAGGAAAGAGTTTGCTTAGGCAGGGCATTTGCTCGATTTGGAAACTGCAGTGCAGTACGAGGTTCGAAGGACAGACCACGGATGACCATATGACATGTACATGCCATAGAATGTAACTCCAGCTAAAGCTGCCGATCGATCAAGGCTCACAGATTGAAAGTCTTGAGTGATCCAGATACTTGTTCAGAAGAGGAAATGGTACGTAGGCTGGTAAGGGACGGGGTGCAGGAGACCTAGGCTGCAGCGTTTTATTTACCAGATCGGTTAATCTGACAAAGCAATACCTTCCATTTGTTACATTATTTAGTTACCTAAATTCCTTGACATGATAACAAACAAATCAAAGGTCGTTGCACACTTGATCATGTCGATGATATTTGGATTAATATTATATTGATATTTAGATACCAGATCGGGCTGTCCAACCCCTTGTCTGAAGCTGTCCGAAATGCCTAAAATCCCCCTAAAACCCCTCGGACCCCATGTAACGCACCTGGGACCCTTCGAAACTCCTCGAAAATATCCCTGAAGCACCGCACCCCCCCCCCCCCCGGTGCAACGTCTCTGAACCCCCCCGCCCCTCTCCTGAAACTCTCATGAAATTCCCCCCCCCCCCCCCCTTTAAATCACCAGGTCGCTTGTCCTTTTTAAACTTCTTTGCAATCTTCATATCTATTTAGGTAATGAACTGAATCCATTTAGGTAAAAACTCTATTTAGGCAGTCCCGACTCGTTACCTAAATGGAGGATTTGGTGTATTTTTGAAATTACACCCAAAACAGCACAATATTAAATAGTCCACGAGTCAACTTCGGTACTCGCTAAACAGGCTGTTTTTCTGCAATGTGTTTACCAACAAGTGCATCGTCCATCGGGAGTCGAACAAAACATTGCAAAACTGCTTTTCAAGATTGAGTTTCTCCAGAGCAGAACAAAAACAATGATAACTAAGGGCGGCGTGCAATGCTCTCATTTTGAAACCCTTCAAAACAATAATATGTAATAACGAAATCAGAAACATAAACCGTTCGGCAAAACTTTCCCGACCTCGGACGCCACCTTGCGCGCATTCCTCGAGCTGCAGGTGAGCGAAAAAAGAAGAAGCAAAAAAACACACATTCCCGCAAAGCAAGCTGGTCTGCTGCTCTCGCCTTTCCACCTGAGCCTACTAGGAGTAAAACGTCCATGGAGTATGCAGGTCGCGGTATGTCGCCGGGCCGGTCGGTACTAGAAGTGCGCCGGAGGAAAAGCTGTGTGCATTCCTCGTGGCCGACTGCGATCAAAACACACCGGGAGCGGAGCGAGTGAGCAAAGGCAGAAAAAAAAACGGTCGCAAGGTGAAATGTGGCACGTGTCGTACTGCGTCTTTCTGCTTCGGGGCAGTAGTTGCTTAGGAAGCAAAGTGCATTACTCGCGGGATATAACGGAATGAAAAGTTGAAATGAAAGCTTCGAGTTTCAATACCGATGATAAATATCAAATATCGATGAAATTCTACCTGATGACGGATTCATGAAACTCAAAGCCACTTAGTTTGACTCAGTTGCAATGTTTGGAGTGATTTTCATTCATTAGGTGAAACATTTGGCAAAATAGAACTGAATCAACGATTTCCCTTCACTGGCCAAAGTCTACGCTCCATACAAATTTCAAATTGTTTGTATGGACTATAAGGAGGGAGGGGGGTCTGAGATGGCCAAATTTTGGTCTAAGTGGTTTATGAACAGCCCCCTATCGGTCGCTTGGTCGAAACCTTCACATTCTTGGATAGTAGATCTGATTCGACGTCATTGGACAGATCGCTGGCCGAGCAACTGAGCATGCACGGTACGACATCACCATTATTGTGTATGCCGCTTGATCAACGGTGTCAAGCGTGTAGAAGAATAATCTCGGCAAATTTAAATGAACATTTTGGCGTTGGTATCAGGAAAGCAGTTTTCGCTACGAAAACCGTAGGTGGAAGAAGACCCAGTCCATAATCCGCCGACTTTGAAGAGCTGAGGGCCAGATATTTGAACGGGCACCCGTTGAAAGCTTTAGGGAAGCATAAACAGGAATCCATTATCGGTCTGGATCCTACAAGGCTGAAGACTATTCTGAAGCTGCGTGAAGGCCGACAGAACGAGTCAGTAGCGGATAAAACCAGACTCGGTTGAAAAGTTCACGATCTTCACGTTGGTACTCGAACAGGAGATGACGACCTGCACGAGCTAGTGAAAAGGTTTTTTTTTTAAGGAAAGTATGGTTGTTTCCATAACAAAGCCGCTGGAGCGGATCAACTACCATGCGAGCTTCTAAAATACGGTGGAGAAGCACTGGTGAGAGCACTACACTGGGTCATCACCAAGATTTGGGAGGAGGAAGTATTACCGGAGGAATGGATGGAAGGTATCGTGTGTCCCATCTACAAAAAGGGAACTACCGCTCGATCACACAACTGAACGCTGCCTACAAGATACTGTCACATATTTTATGCCGCCGTTTATCACCGATTGCAAGAGAGTTCGTGGGGCAATATCAGGCTGGATTTATGGGTGAATGCACTACAACGGACCAGGTGTTCGCCATCCGCCAGGTGTTACAAAAATGCCGCGAATACAACGTGCCCACACATCACTTGTTCATCGATTTCAAATCGGCGTATAATACAATCGATCGAGAACAGCTATGGCAGATTACACTAGTTTACAAAATAAAATGAAAGTCGTGAACTTCTGTCAACGACCAAAATTTTTGAAGCACAATTTAGTGCTGATTTCGAAACCGTGCTTTAAAAAAATTAAAGTAGAGCAGTTTTTGAGTTTTAGCTCAATATCGAGTTTTGCAACTTTTAAAAATATGGAATTTACTAAAATTCAATTATCTTGCGTTTTGTTCAACCAATTTCAAATCATTTTCCATGAATTAAAAGCTGAATACAATACCATTTGATCATCTGAATACAGGTTTTGCGTCAGATCGATGGAATTCAAGATACTGGCGAGTTTTAGGGACGATCTTCTTAAATTTTAGCCAAATTTCCAAAAATATATGAAGAAATGTATTTTTTTCAATAAGAAAAAAACAATTTAAAAATTCTTTCTCAGCGTTCGTTTGACATGTCATATGTAGGAAAGTTACAGTAAAAAATTCAGCTCAATCGGAGCATTCTTTACGAAGAATGAGATGTGTGAAGTGAACGACGTTGCTTAAAAATAGAACAAAAATCGATTTCAAATCATCAACCTTGTATGAAAAGTCGAAAAAAATTCCGCTCTACTGTAATTTTTTTCCTTCGCGTTTTCGAACTCAGGGCATGATTCTACACCAAAAACGATCATCAGCTTACCGAGTTCAAAAATGCTGTAAACTAGTGTTATGCACGAATACGGATTCCCGGATAATCTGATACGGTTGATCAAGGCGACGATGGATCGAGTGATGTGCGTAGTTCGAGTATCAGGGACACTCTCGAGTCCCTTCGAATCTCGCAGAGGGTTACGGCAAGGTGATGGTCTTTCGTGCTTGCTGTTCAACATTGCTTTGGAGGGTGTAATAAGAAGAACGGGGATAAACACGAGTGGGGCGATTTTCACGAAGTCCGTTCAGCTGCTTGGTTTCACCGATGATATTGATATTATTGCTCGTAAATTTAAGACGATAGCGGAAACGTACATCCGACTAAAGAGTGAAGCCAGGCGAATCGGATTAGTCATTAATGTGTCGAAGACAAAGTACATGATGGCAAAGGGCTCCAGGGAGGAATCACCGCGCCCGCCACCCCGAATTCATATCGACGGTGATGAAATCGAGGCGGTTGAAGAATTCGTGTACTTGGGCTCACTGGTGACCGCCGACCACGACACCAGCAGAGAAATTCAGAGGCGCATTGTGGCAGGAAATCGTGCTTTCTTTGGACTCCGCAGAACTCTACGATCGAATAAAGTTCGCCGTAACACGAAGTTAACCACCTACAAAACGCTGATTAGACCGGTCGTCCTCTATGGGCACGAAACATGGACCCTACGTGCAGAGGACCAACGCGCCCTTGAAGTTTTCAAACGGAAGGTGTTGCGTACCATCTACGGCGGAGTGCAGATGGAAGACGGGACTTGGAGAAGGCGAATGAACCACGAGCTGCATCAGCTGCTGAGAGAACCAACCATCGTCCATACCGCGAAAATCGGGAGGCTACGGTGGGCGGGTCACGTCATCAGGATGTCGGATAGCAACCCGACTAAACTGGTTCTCGAGAGTCATCCGACCGGTACAAGAAGACGTGGAGCGCACCCAAGCAGAGGGGAATATCAAACTAATAACTATCAAATCACATAATCTGTTTTATATCTTGTTTTGTTATTATTAACTTATCAAGGCATAAGTTTTCCATAACATGTTTTGTTTGACAATCTTATTTTGTTATGATCAAGCTATTGATATACACCCATAAAATAATATTTTAATCATATGTTTTGTTATGGAACAAATTTTAATATTATACTATTGAGAGTGTACAAATATTTAATAAACAATAGCACACCAATAACAAGTTTTGAAATTGAAACTACATCATTCAAGATTTTGTTTACAACCCATTGTTTACAGCATGCCGTGTGTATGATTTAATTAGTTCCTCTAATTAGGACTGAACGAGCACTTCAGTTTATTATTTTGTAAACACTTCGATAATTATGACCTGTTTTATGTTCCTTTTTTAGTATTTAGTTACGTACACTGTAGTGCATAATTCAGTGGTTTTCAACCTTTTTCAGTCAGTGCACCCCTTTGGAATTTCCCCAAATTGCATTCCCCCCTTCTTCGAACAATGAATTCTGTTCCATTTTTTGTTTTTGAAAATTATCTTATTTGTCACCGACAAGCAAAAAAAACATAGATAACAGTATTTTTTGGTTGTCGGTAACAAATTTCATCATTTTCAAATAAAATTTGTAATATAATTCATTGTTTTGAACATTTTTTGCATTCAATTTTGCAGTTGCAACGCATTGAGAGAATTGTTCAATTGCTCGCAAATATCAGTAAAAAACTGTAGAAACCAGTGAGGATTGCTCACCACATCTAAAAGTTTGCGTTTAGTTGAAGTTCAAGAAAAGCCTTCCATTAAGATTTGAATTCAATGAAACTTTCCAAATTTTTGAGATCAAAGAAAGATTTCCTTTCGAAAATCAGCGCATGTTGGTATGATAATAAACTATTTGATGATTAGAACCCATTTTTGGCTAAAAGTTTTGATTTCAAAGCACAAGATTAAAAAAAAAAATGTAATCATTTGATGCTCAAAGATGTCGATAGCGTCTTGGAAGTGCTTGATAATGAATTTTCAGTGTTGAATATTAATAAAAATCAAATAATATTCTTGGGTGGACAATTCCCCCCCTAGGAGGACGAAATTCCCCCCTAGGGGGGGATTCCCCCCCGGTTGAAAACCACTGGCATAATTGATCGGACGAACGCCGATTTTCATACAAAATGGCCATGTTTGAGATGCTGTAACTATGGTTTGCTTTGATGGATTGAGCTGAATTTTTGACACGGAACTACTAATATGCAGAATTTTACGTGTACAAAGTACAAAATGTTTTCATTCACAGGCCTGGGCGTGACAAGGCGTTGAAAAATGTGCAAAAGTGATCGGACAGCGGTATCCCTTTGATTTACACGCGTGCCGCTGTCCGAACTTTTACTATGTGACATTAAACTAATCATAACTTATTTTGCTTTCGGATTGTTATCAATAACTTTCAAATAACAGCATTTGTTATTGAAATATTTCCCAAATTCATTGTTATTATGTTGTTATCGAACTAACAAAACATGTTATTAAATTGGTCTTCCAGGAACATTTTTTTGTTATGATTTATGTTATTTTGCCGCTTATGACAGCTAAGTTTATAACATAATTAGTTATGTTAATAACATGAAAATAACTTATTTCATTACTCAGTTATTTTGCCAAAATAACACATTTTCTTATGCTGTTGTTATTCCCTTCTGCTCGGGCAGCGAGCTAGGTGGGTCGACCAAGTGGAGGACGATCTGCGGACCCTACGTAGAGTGCGGAACTGGAGACCAACAGCCATGGACCGAGTGGAATGGAGGCGGCTACTATGTACAGCAGAAGCCACCCCGGCCTTAGCCTGACCGGTAAGGTAAGTAAGGGCCACACACGATTGTTTCCTGGACTCACCGGCCCAGTCGGCGTCGCAGTAAACTTCCAGGCCGCTGACTGCCGCTCCAGATGAAAATTCTGAGTGCTGTAGAGGTACCTTAGCACCAGTTTTGCTTCTGTCCAGTACCCAAGGATGGGATCATTCATTTGCAATCATTTACATTCACTTGCTGTTAACTCGCTTCAGAAACATTGCAGCAAAAATTAATGCATGGAACACTTTTTCATTTTTGTTTTACCTGAAACTTTGTAGAAGAATAATTAGCGTAGAATCAATAGTTTAGTCAACAGAAGGCAGTAAACGCAACTCTCCACTGCGTGAATATAATTTACATTCACCGCGTGGAGAATTGCCTTCACAGCTCGCTCACGACGTTGGTATGCGTGTGCGACCCCAATGTTATTCGGCAAACTTTCATTTAAAACTACAAGGTTAAATTTATCCATACATTGTTTTTCGTTAGCATGCTTCTGAACTGAGATAATAGCAAGCGAATGTAGCTCTTTCCAAATGAATGGTCCCATCCCTGCCAGTCCCTAACCCGGGGCTGACTGACTGATCGTCCAAGAATTGAAGTGCTGATCGAGACATCCGGTCGTGAATTCACTGCAATGTACAACAAGCCACCCACCACACTTTGTCACTGGTCACCGTTCGGTAGTACAGCTGAATCCTCCTTCTTTTGCTGTTAACCAGGGTCCATCGGAATCTTCGAGCCTTTCGCATCGTTTGATGACCTGGATCCCGACGAATTGCTTGATGTCACCCATCACGGTCGATTTGAAGCATTTCCGCAGGCCACCAAAATATCGTCCACATATTTAGATCAGGACGAACGATTGTTCTCCAATCCTAGTCCGGACGTAGAGACGCACATCGGCTGATGACTGCACGAATCCAGCATGCTTGAACACATCGTCGATCGTTTTGTTCCAGACCCATGCCGCTTGTTTGAGCCCATACAGACTCCGCTTGAGGCGACACACACTGGCGGGGTTGCCGGTCTTGTACCCAGGAGGCTGCTTCATGAAGAACTCTTCATTCAACTTACCATACAAGTAGGCAGACTTGATGTCCACATGCTTGACGAGTAGATTCCTCTCAGCCGCCACTGTTAGCAGCGAACGTAAGGCGATCTGCCTGGCCACCGGGGCGATGACCTCGTCATAGTCGCATCCGAATTTTTTGGGAAAAGCCTTGTGCGACTAATCTGGATTTATACCGCACGACGTTGCCGGTTTGATCTCCTTGCAACCAACCTTCTTGCGGCCGGCTGACAACGTGATTATCTCCCACGTATCGTTTTCTATCAGGGAACGGAATTCCTCGTCCATCGCTGTCTTCCAGAATACATTTTCCGGAATGGCCATTTCTTCTTCGTAGCTTCGTGGTTCAGCATCCGAATGCGAAACCATGCCAATCGTTTCGCGGTATCGCACTGGAGGCTTACCCTTGGTTTGACGGATCGATCTCCGGGGAAACGCATCAGCGCCTTCATCCAGCATCGAATCGTCTGCATTGTCGTAACCACCATTTTCATCGTCCAGGTGATCGTTATCGCTGTCCAAATCATCCAACAGTTCTTGATTGACCGCCGGCGTAGCCTCGGCTTCGACTGGCCTTGATCCAAGCTCGAAATCAATGACATTTTCCGCTTCCTGATGCCCACTGACGCTGTCGGCCTGTTCAAGGCGCTCTTCCTCAACGAAATTTGCGTCACGACTGATGACGACTTGCCTGTTTGATCGGTCCAAGAAGCGGTATGCTTTGTGGTCCGGCGAATACCCAACGAACGTTATCTTCGTCGACGTCGGGCTCAACTTCTTCCTCTTCTGCTTGGGGACGTGGACATGCGCCGCACTACCGAAGACCTTCTGGTGCGTCACATCCGGCTTCCTTCCATGCCAGTGCTCGAACGGAGTTGTTGGAACCTGAGACGAGACTCGCGAAGAGGAAAAAAAGCAACGTCAAGTGCAGCCCAACTGAGCTGTCAGTTGTAGCCCGTTTGATTACGTTACCTAAAACGAGGAAAGTATTGCTATCCGAGATAAATTCTGAAGCCAAAACTCACTCCGAACAGCATTTTCTTCTCCTGTACTGTCAAAAATAAATTGAAAACAACATATTCCAATGATTACTTTGCTTGGCGATTGTTGGCGATGCAAAATTTCACCTCAACATGGTTTTGTGCGTGAATGGGATTCAGTCACACTGCATGTGAGGTGATGCGGTCACGTACGTGTTAGAACCACCAGCCCAAAACATAATGTCAACACAGATAGGAAGAAGAAAAAAATAACATAGTGGAGAAAAAGAAGACCGTCTTCGCGAGTCTCGTCTCAGGTTGGAACCGACTTCGAAGGCAAAATGTTCTGCAAATAAACGGCAGTACTAACCACCTCAGCCCAGTAGCACTTTGGAAGATTAGCATCAAACAGCATGCACCGGCTCATCTCGACCAGATACCGGTTCTTCCTCTCGGCGACGCCATTCTGCTGAGGAGATTAGCTTGCGATGAATTGCGCCCGAATCCCTTCTTACCTGTAGAACTTTCTCAGCGCACTTCCGGTGTATTGTTTACGATTCGGACTTAGAAAAACTTCATCACCTTCGGGACTTCATGGGTGGTTTGATTTAGGTTTGATTTGATTCAAAATGTGGGGTTCGTGAGCGTGGCAACGTTTGCTGATTATTGACTTTATGACGGCACGTTGGCACCCCTTAAGAACGTCCTTTTTGGATTCCACGGGAATCCTAGGAATCTTCCACGGTTTATCCACACATTTGTTTCAGTACTCCTACAGGAGTTTCTAGTGGGATTCCCAGGGAGTTGATGAGATGCATCGAGGTTTTTTTCAGCATTCCTTCAGAAATTTCTTCTAGGGCTCTTCCAGGAGTTTCTTCTGAGATTCCTAAAAAGGATCCGTTTGGGATTCCTTCAAGAAGAACTCAAGGAGTTATATCTGAGATTCTTTTTGGAGTTCCTTCAGATATTCCCTCTGAGGTCCTTCGAGAAATTTCTTCTGAAATTCCTAACAGTTTCCACGTTTCCATCTCAGGAATTCGTTCTGAGATTCCTTCTGGGTTTTCAAAGGATTTTCAAGTTCTGGGAATCCTCCATAAGTTCCATACGAGATTCTCCTATCCTACACTCAGGCAAATAAACCTAAGATTATCATAAGGTCTAACTTATGAAATGGCCTTTAAACATTGAGCACGAGCTCAGTGATCTCGACGTTCATGGATCGATTCCAGTCTGCATCATTTTGTGATTTTTCTGCTCTTTTCATAAGTTTATCTTATGTAATTAGGTCATAATAAGCATGTTCAATTTTCACAAGGTATTGTTATGGCATCCATACTATACAGTTATGGCTAAATTGCATAAGGTATTTTGATGAATTTCGGTAGTTCACTTCGCTGAGTGAATGGCTTCTGAGGACAACCAGAAAGAACTTGCTGGAGTAATTCAGTGACCGTCCGCAGTTGCTACTCCAGTATCGCCAGATCAGCTACACTCACACAAGGAACCAATGAGATAGCTGCGTGGGACTAACAGACATCTTCAGTGTGTGAGCGTTAGTGGTCTTGTATTTTTAGGCGACACTGGCGCTTGCTGCGTCAGGTTGCAGGTCAATGTGGGGAAGGGAAGGGAAGTGATGATTGCAATCGCTTGTTGCCAAACAGGCCGTTGAGTCTTCTGCACCTGCACAAGGTCATGCGGATGTCGGTGTGTTGATGGGAAATGTTTTATTTTTGGCACAGGGTTCATGCATTGGTGCATGGATGCCAGGCAGGTGTAAAGTAATAGATTGTGTGAAGATAACTGTGAAGCAACATAGTTCGCTTGGTTGCATAACTGGTAGGCGTAATATTATATGATAGATTTACACTGTGCTGTGATGAAGGTTGGAAGGAAGGGAAACGACTTTTTTGTTATCCGTTTCTGGTTCTAGCGATCACGAATGTATATGTAGGAGAGGAAGAGAGAAAGTAGATAGAAAGATGCTAAGTAGGAGGAAAGAGTCGAGCCAGGGATTGAACTCAGGACCTTCTGCATATGATTTAGAAGCGGTAGCCATTAGTTTAGGTAGGAAAACTAGGAGGAAAGATTTAAGGGTGCTTCAACCTGAAGTTGGTTGACCGGTTTGGCTCCAGATCCATTTCCTCGTTGGATATAAACGATCCCAACCCTTTTTTCACTTTTATGGCTTCAGAAAGAAAACCTGACCACAGATCTGAAGACTTGAGCCCAGCTCGCACCTCGGCTACCGTTAGAGAAAGTTTGCTGATATTTGTGTTGGGGTCCTCAAACATAAGCTGGATTCTGGTCAGTATATCACAGCAGCCGTCTTCCACAACAGAAGACTTGGCGAAGTCATCTCGAGTTCGCTTCAAAGAGTTGCCATCAGAGTTTCGATTCAATTAAGGTGAAACATCAAGAAATCCCATTGTAAGTTTGCATACATAGTTTGAAGGCACAAATCTGACGAACGAAGCATCGAACCAAGTCGCACTTGTTTATCCTGGCTTTGCTCACTTGCAAAAAGAGTCAGCTTTTTCAAATCAAGCGCATTTGTTTACGATTTTTTAAGATTGGTGCTCTTGAAAACGTGAGTAGGGGTCCAAGTCGGCCAGTGTGGCAGCCATATTTGTATCCTCTGATGTTTCTCCTTAATCCTGTTTCTTCCTTTTCCTTCCTTACCTTCGCGGTACGCTCCTTAGGACTTCCAGAAGGGGGACCATGAGTACTCTCTAAGCGTTCCACCAGCTACCGCCTTAAGTTGGTCTCTCCCCCTGGAAGATTAGGTCCAAGCTAGTACTACAGATTAACCGTTGGACTCAAGTTCTTGGAAGAGGAAAGGAGGCCAACTCAACTTGTTAGTGGTCGGCACGCCATTTTCTCTGCAGTTCAAGTACGATTCGGGAGGCCATCGAAGTAACTGAATCCCACTTGTCTGCCCCCGTACACATCCTTTGAACAATGTTGTCCAGAGTGATAACTCTACCGCATATCTCTTGCATACTCCTCCTTCGCTCCACGAAGTGTAGGCAGTACCTATATTGTTGGTTTACCTCAGTTCTTCGAAAATATTTACTATTATTGAAATTACATCCAAAACAGCACAATATTAAATAGCCCACAAGTCAATTTCGGTACTCGCGAAACAGACTGTTTTTCCGCAATGTGTTTACCAACAAGTGCATCGTCCGTCAGGAGTCGAACAAAACATTGCAAAACTGCTTTTCAAGATTGAGTTTCTCCAGAGCAGAACAAAAACAATGATAACTAAGGGCGGCGTGCAATGCTCTCATTTTGAAACCCTTCAAAACAATAATATGTAATAACGAAATCAGAAACATAAACCGTTCGGCAAAACTTTCCCGACCTCGGACGCCACCTTGCGCGCATTCCTCGAGCTGCAGGTGAGCGAAAAAAGAAGAAGGAAAAAAAACACACATTCCCGCAAAGCAAGCTGGTCTGCTGCCCTCGCCTTTCCACCTGAGCCTACTAGGAGTAAAACGTCCGTGGAGTATGCAGGTCGCGGTATGTCGCTGGGCCGGTCGGTACTAGAAGTGCGCCGGAGGAAAAGCTGTGTGCATTCCTCGTGGCCGACTGCGATCAAAACACACCGGGAGCAGAGCGAGTGAGCAAAGGCAGAAAAAAAAACGGTCGCAAGGTGAAATGTGGCACGTGTCCGTACTGCGTCTTTCTGCTTCGTGGCTGTAGTTGCTTAGGAAGCAAAGTGCATTACTCGGGGGATATAACGGAATGAAAAGTTGGAATGAAAGCTTCGAGTTTCAATACCGTTGATAAATATCAAATATCGATGAAATTCTACCTGATGACGGATTCATGAAACTCAAAGCCATTGAGATTGACTCGGTTGCAATGTTTGGAGTGATTTCCATTCATTTTGTGTAATAATCAGCACAATAGAATTGAGATATCAATTTCTCATCCACTTTACCATATAACGTTCCAACAGATCCTCGTTCACCGACCCTAAATTGATCTCCAGGCAAGTGTTCGTGGAAGTGTTGCTTCCACCTTTCGATGACCTCGCGTCGACAGTCCGTCGAGAGATCTCCTCATCTCTGCCGTCTGCCTATTTAGGCTCGTGGCAAGATACGTTGAATTGCTGGAAAAATTTCCGTGTTTTTTGTACCCTTTGAGCCCGTTTTGAATGCACGCCGAGTGAAGAATCCTTCTGAACTGCAAACAGCCATCGTATCAGGTATCAGAAGGGCGACTCCAGAGGAACGTGCTCCTCCATTTGGGAAATTTGTGTAATCGCCATGAGCACGAGCCTACTCATCATCTACCAGTGGGAGCGAGAAAGTAATTTGGTATAGGGTGGGGAAAAGGACGATAAAGGCTGGGTAAAGCTATGTTCATTTAGAATCCGGAATGACAAAATCAAGTATATCTTAGGGATGGAATAACAAACATAAAAGGTGAAGCCCTCAAAACAAAGGTTACTTATTGTACTTTCATGGAAAAATATCATTGAAATTATTCATTTTTATTTTTCACACATTTTCTCACTTTTTCAGTGTTGACCTCTCTAAAAATCTGCAATTCAGTGAATTGAGAAAACGCGGAATTTATGTTTTTTTTTTTTCGTTGATAAACACTACCCATCTGTGACGATACCACTGAACGTCTCCGGCTGTCATAGCAGCTCATCAAAATAGGTAAAACCTCTACATATCCCTTGTGTGCGTTTTTGAAAAGCAGCACGCGATTCTTGAGGCTGTCATCCTTGTATGAATTGGTTCTCATCATCTTGTTGCGAAAAAAAACCATGCCCAGAGTTCGAACTTCTTGCCAAATCTTCAAATTCAAAGCAGATTTATCAATGAACCCAAGCTTTTTTCTTCCGATGACACTTCCTTATGCCATGGTTAACAACATCTGTGCACATAACACATGATGGTTTTGACGATATTAACATTTTTCGCGACTGTCGTACCTGACCACGCTAAATTTTCAACGTGTTTGTGCAAGATTTTTTTCCTCCTCTTGTCTTCAATCTGAAATACCGTGGGTACACAGTCATGGATCACTTAGTAGTATTTTTGACCTTCAAAATTCAATAAAAAATAAAAGAAAACAAATACTACGACTTGGAAAGCACTGTTGGCTATGTTTTGATTCGAACTTTTCATTCCCGATCAATTTGAAGTATAATCGCAAGTCATTTCCGCGTAAAAAAGGAATATTCCACCGTTTACAAAATGCCTTATTATGGATCAGCTCCACTGAGTACCACACATTATGGATCAATTTTTGCCATATTATGGATCAGTGCAAAATTACTCAAAATTCCAACTCTGATAATAAATTTGCATTTGTAAGGCTAAACTACGCATTGCATTGATTATTTTACTGATGGAGTACCCGATTTTACAACAGGAATAAAGAGAAAACATTAAAAAGTCCCGAATCAATTTACTTCGATAGAGGTGCGCCACTAGGTTTCAGTGATGCTCTCCATTTTAAATGTTATTTTTACAACTCTGTGTTTCAAGACACCTGGTCAAGGTCACATGTTTTTTAATGATACTTTTGATACTTTAAGGTAAGATAATTGTATCAAGAGCGTTGAGTGGAGCAAAAATCTATATTTGTTTAAAGTGATCCATAATAGCGTCAAACGATCAGTTTTTGGGTCACATTATGGATCACTGTTGAAAGTCACATTATTTTAGTATTTGAGTCCCAGAATAAAACAAAACTTCTTCTCATAGATACATACACATCTTATCCAACGTGTACGAGCGATTTTTATATCAAAATTGATGGATTTCGACACTTTTAGAGCTTACCGCTGCAGGAGTAGATTCTTATGGAATTCGGCTGTTTACTGGCAGATGTAAGAGGATAACACTATCGTTGCATTAAAATACATTTTATTTTTAGATTGAACTCTTGTAAATGGTTTTTTATCTCAGAAAACAAATAGGATCATGCTACAAAAATGATTTTCGTACCTAAATATATGTTTTGAGCAAGATATTCGACTTTAAACATCAAAGTGATCCGTAACTGTGTGTGATCCATAACTGTGTAGGGACGGTATCTTTTCACTCGTTGCAAGAAAATCGATGAAATTTTCACCATTTAAAGAGGATTAGTGTATGATCAGAGTTCTGCAAAAGAATGATGATTATGTTCATTGAGAGCGCCAGTAGAAAATGTGACATGATTCCGGATTCTAAGTGAACATAGCTTTATGCTGCGCAATTCAGATCCCATTGTGATCCACTAGCCTCTGCCCAGCAACTCCTATCCCTACCTACTCGTGGTACCGGCCGGAAACTATGAGCAACCTTAGGGAAGATCGGGAAACCAACCCCGGTGGGAACTTTGATCATAGGCTGACAGGGAAGGGGAAGGGGGAGGGGGGGTTTGCTTCGCCAAACCTCAGCGTATGTTCTCCAGGAGGAGCGGCTCACAATAGCGTCTGATCCCCATATTAGGGGCGGCTGAGTGCCTGGGAAGGACTCTTAGCTCAACTGTGCACTATGGTCCTCCGGAAAGTAGGAGGTTGGTGTCAGGCCCTACGAGCCAGCCGTAAAAAACCATTGTAACGGAAAATCAGCAACAGAATAATACGAACCGAGACCAACGGCAACGACCCCAGCGAACAAAAAGGACTTGCGATTGGAAACTCGGTACGTGGTACTCTCAACTTCATTGGGAGCACCCGCATACTCGTCGATTTACTGAAGGATCGCGGGTTTGGCATCGTAGAGCTGCAGGAGGTGTGTTGGACAGGATCCATGGTGCGAACGTTTAGAGGTAATCATACCATCTATCAATGCTGCGGCAACACACGCGAGCTGGGAACAGTTTGCATCGTGATGGGTGACATGCAGAGGCGCGTGATCGGTTGTTGGCCGATCGACGAAAGAATTTGCAGGTTGAAGATCAAGGGCCGATTCTTCAACTTCAGCATAATAAACGTGCACAGCCCACACTCCGGAAGCACTGATGATGACAAGGACGCATTTTACGCGCAGCTTGAACGCGAGTACGATCGTTGCCCAAGCAACAACGTCAAGATCATCATAGGATATTTAAACGCTCAGATAGTCCAGGAGGAGGAATTCAGACCGACGATTGGTGAGTTCAGCGCCCCCAGCAGATGAACGAAAACCGCCTACGACTCATTGATTTCGCCGCCTCAAAAAGTATGGCCATACCTGAAGATCACCACAGCAGACGGAATTTTAAATCGACCACGTTCTGATTGACGGACGACACTTCTCCGACATTATCGACGTCAGGACCTATCGTGGCACCAACATCGACTCCGACCATCTGGTGATGGTCAAACTGTACCCAAAACTCTCCATCATCAACAATGTACAGTACCGGCGACCTAGTGATACTGAAGCAACCGGATGTCGCCTCAGTATACGCGCAGAATCTTGAGGTAGCGTTGTCGGACGAGGGCGTGCTCGATGTGGTCTTTCTAGGGGACTGCTGGAGTACAGTGAAAACAGCCATCAACGACACAGCCGAGAGCACCATCAGGTACGTGGAACGGAATCGACGGAACAAATGGTTCGACGAAGAGTTCAGAATTGTTTTGGAGGAGAAGAACGCAGCGAGGGCGGTAATGCTGCAGCAAGGGACCCGACAGAAAGTGGAACATTACAAACAGAAGCAGAAACAGCAGACCCGCCTCTTTTGGGAGAAATGCGCCGCCTGGAAGATGCGGAGTGCGAAGAAATGGAACTGCCGCCGCACAGTGGAGCACCTAGTACATCAAAACTGATCAAAATTATTTTGACGCATTTTCGCAACCCAAATGCAACCCAAATTAGTAATAAAACGTATTTCATAGTTTTCGTATTGTTTTTATTTCGTCATTAGGTTGACCAATTTTATGATTGTAAAAGTCAAAATTTTTCGAAACTAAAATTTTTCAAAAAATCACAACTTTTGAACCAGTTGACCGATTTTAAACTTCTTTTTTTTTGCTTGAAAGCTGTTGAATTCTAGTTTTCAGCAAAAATACGTTCAGAGGGCCAAATAGCAGTTCGTTCTCGGATTTCAAGAGAGGCAGACGTGTTCGAGTGAAGCTCTGAAAGTGTTTTCTTTTCTATAGAATTTTGCCTACGGCCTATTTTTCGATATAACAATAGCTTAAGTGAAACGGAACAATGGCGGAATCAGTTCTTCGTGCAAACTCACTACGTTTGCGATTTGAGCGAGGTCAACCGGAACCGAGTGATGCAGAAATCTTTGCCTTTATGAAGGGAAAAATGGGACTGAAGAGCAATAACCTGCTCTCCATGTACAAGGAGAAACCGGAACAGTCGGTCATCATCAAGTTCAGGACTGAAGATGACCTCAAGGAAACACTACTTCGCCTACCGGGATCCATGGAATTTGCCTACAACAAATACCAAAGCACAACTGTGCAGGTATCTGCAGCTAGCGCAATTGTACGCTATGTGCGAATCTTCAACCTCCCGCCGGAAGTGGACGACCGAGACATCTGGACGGTTTTGTTCAGATACGGGAGAATTCAAAGGACGATTCGAGAGAAGTATGCGGAGAGCACAGGATTTCCTATTTGGAACTCTGTCCGTGGAGTTTACATCGAGCTCAAAGAAGGATGCGAATTACCGGCAACGATACTCGTACGCAATCAACGCGCCCGAGTATATTAAGATGGCCTCGTGAACAAGTGCTTCCAATGCGGAAGTGCAAGCCACTTGAAAGCTGAATGTCCAAACCGGTCATCAGTAAACGATCGACTAAAACGAGATCAGAACGACGTACGAAATCATGGTACGTACAGCGGAGCGTTAATGGGAAATTGGACGAAATCGAACGCATCAGGAGAAATCGCGGAGCAGGGAACAATGGTTAACCTTAACCAGTTGTTTTCTAAACCAAGGACGGACGATTCAATGTGTGGATCGAACAATGTGGATGATGGTGCGGAAGCGGAAGGTCAAGCAGTGGAGGAAACAATTGCGGCGGATGGGGCATCGTCGATGGATGTGATAGTGGAAGCGGAAAACATTGCGAAAGATACGAATACCAAACCAACGGAAAGAGGGGAAGTAGCGGTTGCTGTAGATGATCAATCTACGGTTGACGATGTGGTAGTGTCCACATCAGAAGCGAGTAGCCCGGAGAAAAGCAGTTCTAGCGCCGTGGGAGAAATTTCGTCGGTGGACGGTAACAGACAGGCTATTGCTGACGTCACGAACACCGAGCAGATGAACGCAACCAGAAACGCTGGGGAGGATTGGATAAAAGGTACGAAAAGGGGAAGGAAGCTTACGAAGGGAAAACGTGGGGAGCAATCTAGCTCAAATACATCAGCAGGATCGAGTGAAAGGGAAGAGGGTACACATGAAATTCCAAAAACGAACATCTTATCGCAACAACAAACAGTGAAAACAAGAAGTCGATCTAAACAACCCAAGTTAAGCCAAAAGAACGGTGAAAAATGAAGTGCAGCATTTCTATTATTTTTTTATTTCAATGAAGTTATTTAGTTATTGAATAATGGATTACGTTTTCAAGATTGGTTAACAGTTCAAGTACTGCGGTCAACAAATTTCTTTTGAAAGATTTTGTTACAAATCATGAAATTGATATTCTTTTTATCCAGGAGCTCTGCTTCGATAATTTCTCGTTTATTCCGTCCCACAATGCAATTGTTAATGTGGTGGAGGTAGTTCCGGAACTGCCATATTGATTCGAAGGACCTTTGAATATAGCCAACCGTTACTAGATCCAAATGGCAGAATCTCCTCTGTTATACTGAACATTATCAACTACGCGTTAATATTTATGCCTACTCCGGTAGCAACAGGAAAAAGGAGCGCGATAAGCTTTTTATGGATAACATCGCTATACATCTCAACAAAGCAGGAGCCATTTTCAATGTAGCCGGAGGGGATTTAAACTGCATTTTACAAGGATTTGATGCTGCAGGTTCTAACAAAAATTATTCGACAGGTCTTAGTAAACTTATTCACTTATTTGAGTGGAAGGACATAGCTCTAGAACTTAAAAAGAACGTTTTTACCTTTATTAGAAACGAAAGTAAATCGAGAATTGACCGATTTTATGGACCGCCGGATTTTGTTAAAAAAGTGAAGAGTTTTGAAACTATTGCTGTGCCTTTTTCGGACCATTGTGCCATTATGATGAAAATAACAATGAGTAAAGATGAGATGATTTGCCGTGGGCGTGGGTATTGGAAAGCCAATACAAGTTTATTAAGGGATGATGATATTATTCAAAAGTTTAGCCGAGACTATGATTCCTGGAAGATTCGCCAAGTGTATGCAACCAATAAATCCCTTTGGTGGAACGATGTTTGTAAGAGCAAGATAAAACAATTTTTCAAATTCGAGAGTTGGATGCTTAACAGTAAAATCTTTAACGAGAAAAATTATTTCTATGGAAAAATGCAGGAGTGGTTTGATAAAAAATCAGCGGGAATGGAAACTTATTTAGACATATCGATGATCAAATCAAGACTTATAGAAATTGAATCAAAACGTCTAGAGCACTTCGGTTCTACAATGGATGAAAAAACATTATTGCATTATTGAAGAACAATAACTGCATCGAAACAAATAACGGAACCTTTAAAAAAAATGGTGCAAGATTATTACGTGGAACTTTTCTCAAATGATTGTTCTAATCATGGATATGCTGAAGCAGATGATCCGATTCGTTTCATTTCCAAATCGCTTAATGATGAAGACAGGGCAAAATTAATGGAACCCGTTACAGAAAACGAACTTAAGCTTATTCTTGAAAGCTGTTCACGGAAGAAATCCCCTGGCCCAGACGGGTTACCTTACGAGTTTTATATCTTGAACTTTGATTCCTTAAAGGATGACTTAGTAGATCTTTTCAATGGATATCTTAGCGGTACTTTTAGGCCTCCTAAAAGCTTTAGCGAGGGAATAGTTACTCTCATTCCAAAGAAAGGAGGCAATAGTCTTTCTTTGAACGATTATCGCCCTATAAGTTTATTAAATTGCGATTACAAGCTTTTTACGAAAATTATTGCTGAGAGGATTAAACCGATGTTGAATAAATTGATTGGAGAGGGGCAGAAAGCTTGCCTGCCGAATATGTCTAGTGTGGATAACCTGAAAGATGTTCGAAGAGTTTTAGCCAAATCATGTGAATCGAAGAATTTAAAAGCGTGCCTAGTAAGTGTCGATTTGAACAAAGCGTTTGATCGTGTAAATCATGAGTATCTCTGGAAAATTTTAGTGAAGTTCGGTTTTCCGTCTAATATTATTGATTGTATCAAAACATTGTATTGTAACGCTACTTCGAGGGTCTTGGTTAATGGCTTTCTCACGCCAGAAATCAACATTAACTGCTCGGTCCGACAAGGGTGTCCTCTTCGTGCTTTATATTGAACCACTGCTTAGGAATATTGCAAACAGCATTCCTGGCATACTTGTTTATGACAAGTTTGTCAGCATTTTAGCTTTTGCAGACGACATTATCTTGTTGATTAGAAATGATATAGAATTTGATCTGTTGCTTAGTATTTTTGAAAATTTTTCATTATTTGCGAAAATTAAAATCAATTACAGTAAATCTTTTTTTCTTCGACTAAACCAGGCTAAAGTAGGGCCTCAATTGATTCAGGAAACTGATTGCCTCAGAGTTTTAGGAGTTGATTTCAAGAAAAACTGGAGCAGCTCTGTAGATTCAAACTACAAAAAATTAATTGCAAGCCTAAAAGCTACCTTACAGCTAAACTATGTGAGGAAATTGAGTATAATTGAGAGATGTCAAGTATTGAACATTTTCATTCTTTCGAAACTATGGTATGTTGCTCAAATATTTCCACCATCGAATTCGTATATAGGCCAAATTAAAGCGGCATGCGGAAAGTTTATTTGGGTCGGACAAGTGTTCAAGATTAATAGAAATCAACTTTACCTCGACTATCTAAAAGGAGGTCTCAGGCTGGTGGATCCCGAGTCAAAATGCAAAGCCTTGTTTATTAAAAATATCTTGTATAATGTAGATGTCAATGATGATATGACCGAAGAAACCTTTTTATTAACGTTAAATCAACCACAAAGATTGTCACGAAACGCGAGAGAGTGGATAGAAATCAGCAAACATTTAAAGAACAATTTCAATTTGTGTACTACTAAACTGTTGTACGATTATTTCATAGACGAAATACATCAGCCTCCAAAGGTTGAAGCAGATTATGCTGCTGATTGAAGCATTATTTGGGAAAACTTAAGTAAAAACTTTCTTACATTAGTGGACAGATCAAACGTGTACTTATTTTTAAATGATGTCATTAGTAATAAAGAAAAGCTACTGGCGTACAATATTGGAAACCTAGCATCATCGAATTGTGTAAAATGTGGTTTAATAGACTCTAATTTCCATCGTATCAAATCCTGCTTGGAGGCCAAAAAAATATGGGCTTGGTGTAGCGATATTATTCGTAATCGTTTGAAATTAAAATTTAAAGACATGGAGGATATTCTGCAATTTCCGATCCAAAACAACAAAAAAGAATTGAAAGCGGCCTTATGGTTAACTGTTCGAGCAATTTCAATCAATGTGGCAGCGCAGGGACAATCTTTGTTTATTTTCAAGAAGGGAATAAGAGAGTTGAGATGGAATAACCGAACCGCGTTTAGGACAGAATTTGGAACATGTTTAAATATTTGTTGACCGTAGTTTGAATTGGAATCCAGGGATCGACTAAATGTAAAATTAGCATTAAGAATGAACGAACTCTGTATCTTCTACTCTGTAATTCTAAATTAAAAAAAAAAAAATAGTGTTTTAAGGCAAATAATATCATATAATAATATGATTATCAGGATTTTTTCAAAGTGTTGCAACTTTTGAAATCGGAAACATTCGGATTCTTTCTGCATTTGAAAGAGAAACAATAGTTTTATCATACACTAAAAGCAGATTTTCCGGAAACAGCCGGAAAATCAACTTATTTCATTTTGAATGTACGGTAAAGGATTCCATCAAATATTTTTTTCAATATTTTCATATATTATATGTAAATTCAACGCCAATTTGTTTGGGTTTCAAATTAACAGAATAACAACATTAACCTTGTTTAACAAACTGTGTTGCCGCTGGGAGCACTGCCAGAGATCCAAGCTGTAGACATATATAATTAGAACAATAGCTAATAGGGAAGAACGCTTGTCATCGTAGACAGTCAGAACTGAGGGAGAAAGAAGCTAGGGCAAGTTCCTAAATTTACTATTCTACTTATATCTAATTGAATTTGTTATTATACCTAAACATACAATATGAGTAAGTGACGCAATCTTTAAAACTAGTGAACTATTAGAACTAATTAAAAATGAACTATTTACAGTGTGCAGAAGTTTATATTAACTGTAGCGTCGGTAGAACAGACCGCAGTGGTACTACATAATGACACCTAAAGTGTAAGAAACATGAATTCATTATATGGCAAAAAACTATCCAATAATAAACCGCCTTTTTGCAGTTTAAAGCAGTTTGTGCTGCTCACAACTCGGTGTTTCGATGTCTTTCTGGGTCTGTTCCGCGCCAACAAACTGCATCATTGAATTGATTGAATATCAATTTCATTCACTTTGTACGGTCAAAACTAGCACGCGTTGTGAGTCATATCAAAGAAAACAGCTAAACTTCACTTCACCTCTTCTGATAAGCGTAAACAAAACATTTGGACACTGCTTAGCTGTCAAACGATTACACGATAACTACACTTAGCAAAAACACAACGGAAAACCCAATTACCGTGATTTCGGGTGAATTTGATCATTTTTTGCAGTTTTTGGCTTCTTATTTTTGAAGAGTTATTAATATGGTCACACTAAATGCTTTAAAACAAGTACGACCACGGTTTTCATCAGTCAACCAGGTTGAAACTTTTACTGTAAATCATTTTATTGCAATAAATATCATTTAAAATAAAAAATCAGAAATTTTCGTTTCGGGGTGAAATTGATCAGTCAATGAAATGTCTTTGTAAGTGCTGGAAATAAATTTTCCATCTGAATTATCCACCCCAGAATGCGAGAAGCTTTGTAAAACTTATACAAGTTTGGTAAATTCTTATTTATTTAAATTTAAAGTTCAATAAATCTAACGAAAACGCCTAAAAGTATACAATTTCCACAGTAGAGAAGTCATTACTTTAGAAAAAGTACAATTTTATGCATAAATAGCCATATTTATAAAACTTTTGATGACGAAATCGGGTTTAGCGAACACTTGGCAGCTATAAACATTCATTCGAATATTCATTACATGTGCGATACAGCTACAGTAACAAAAGTTAGAAAGTGTCTTTGAAAATCGCCAAACACGCAGTTTCGGAAAATATTAAATTTTATTCAGAAATATGTGACTAATTATCTGTAAAACATGTAAACTCATCAGTCAATAACCCTTGAGCCAGATGATGGTCATTTTCTACAAATTGTTTTGAGTTCAAAGCATTATTTTTAACAAATAAAAACTGCCCTCACGTCGATCAATTTCACCCCACTGATCAATTTTACCCGAAATCACGGTACTTCATTTTGAGTTTTTCCACTTATGATCAGGTTTTGATGTAATTTACTCCAATGTGCGCCGTTCCCAAGAAACACGGAAGTTCTATCAGAAGCTCAACGTAACCCGCAACGGCTTCGTGCCGCGAGCCAAAATATGCAGGGATATGACAGACGGACGTGAGGTGATCGAAAGGTGGAAGCAGCACTTTGACGAGCACCTGAATGGCGTGGAGAACGTAGGCACGGGAGACCACGACAACGGAGGAAGCCACGACGCCAGTGCAGCGAAGGACGGAAATGAACCAACTCCCACGCTGAGGATGCCATTCACCAGCTCAAAACCAACAAAGCTGGTAGAGGAATTTCCGGAGGAATTCCTAGAGGAATTTCCGGAGGAATTCCTAGAGGAATTTCCGGAGGAATTCCTAGAGGAATTTCCGGAGGAATTCCTAGAGGAATTTCCGGAGGAATTCCTAGAGGAATTTCCGGAGGAATTACTAGAGGAATTTCCGGAGGAATTCCTAGAAGAATTTCCGTAGGAATTCCTAGAGGAATTTCCGGAGGAATTCCTAGAGAAATTTCCGTAGGAATTCCTAGAGGAATTTCTGGAGGAATTCCTGCATGAATTTCTGGAGGAATTCCTACAGGAATTTCTGGAGGAATTTCTGCAGAAATTTCTGGAGGAATTCCTGCAGAAATTTCTGGAGGAATTCCTGCAGAAATTTCTGGAGGAATTCCTACAGGAATTTCTGGAGGAATTCCTACAGGAATTTCTGGAGGAATTCCTAAAGGAATTTCTAGAGGAATTCCTACAGGCTTTTCTGGAGGAATTCCTAGAGGATCTCTCGGAGGGACCCCTGGAAGAACTACCGGAGGAACTCCTGCAGGAACTAGCTGAGAAACTTCTGGAGGAACTCCAAGGAGATGGATATGAAAAATCATGAAGATAGAGTCGTCACATGCCTTGTTTTGGCACCATGGTCTGAACTTCTTCTTAAGAGGTTTCTCCAGGTTACCTTTGCGAAGACCACGGGATGACCATAGTGGACATTGGAAGGCACCTTAAGGATGCATTTCGATTGTCACAAGTTGGCCAGGGAGGATATTGGACCTTTTTACGGTAACCAAGATGATGGATATGAAAAATCATAAAGATAGAGTCGTCGCATACCTAATGTTGGCACCATGGTCAAAACGTTCTTGGAACAGGTTCCTCCAGGACATATTGCAGTGGCCACGGGCTGGTAAGGAAGGCCATTGGACCTTTTCATGGTTACTAAAACGATGGATATGAAAAATCATGAAGATAGAGCCGTCGCGTGTCTAGTTTTAGTGCCCTGTCTTAAATCCCACGATCCAGGTTCCAGCGGGCGTGATTCCGACGCTCACAACAGGACCAGATTGGGTTGGCCGGTTCCACATAGCTACTACCAGACACGCATCACCCAGTTGGACATGTTTGCCGCAGGCACCAACATTCAACGACACTTTCAAATACGTCCTGAAACCCCTTGAAACCACCCGAAACGTTTAAAAATGCTTTGAAACATCTTTGAAACACTCCTGAAACTTAAAACTTAATACACTCTCCACAATCAAACGGAATCTCCCCTCTGAAATTTTCAAAAAAGCCTTGATTCGGCATTGAAACATCCCTGAAACATCCCTTTGAATCCCCAGGAACCCCTTCGAAACACTATACTGAAACTCTCATGAAATTTGAAAATGAAAATCTGTCAAATTTGTAACAGATAGTTAGAAATTTCAACTGCCGGAGCAATCTGTTCAACAATTAGCGAGAATCGGTCAACACTTTTTCCCCTACCTCGCTGTTGAGGCAATTACCCTTTGCGTCCAATTATCAGTGAACATTAGCATGAGCCAGCTTAAAGATGAATGCATTCCATTTTAATTCCAGACTATCGGTAAAAAACGTTTTAAGAGACGCAATTGGAATTTGAGGGAAATCAAATTCAATTGGAAAGGTAAGAAATCTTGGTAATAGAGTTTTTTTTACTATTGGCGAATTACCCTAAATACAAAATAACAATTCAAACTCTCTGAAACCTGTAAAACTTACGCCTATTTTGTATTAAAATATCAAATCGTCCCCTTAATGCTAAAACTAGGTAACTGGTTTTGCGAAATCGCGAGCAACTTGTTTACATCTTAACGTTCACCACAATAAACAAAAGTTTGTTGATTGAAACTACAAAAAGACATAATTATTCTTCTTTTAAGATCAACAAAGTGTTTGTTTTTTAGCAGGATAAGTTTTACCAGCCATTTTTACCCGTACTTCCCAACACGAGTTACCTAGTTCTAGCATTTAGGGGGCGAAATCATGTTCATTATTACGTTTTTCTTTAACCTTCTTCGTGCATTAGCTTGCGCGCACCTCGCTGACGTAGTGCACGTTTAGGGGTCATTATGACCCTAATGCACGAAGAGGGTTAATTTCTTGAAAGTTTATTAAGAAATACATTTTGTATTGCAGTTTACTATAATCCAAGTGGACATTTGGGTATGTCAGAGTAATTGGTATTGAATAACTGTTCAAGTTCATTCACGTAAAGGAAGGATAGATCGAAAATCCATCATGATCAATATCGTAGGCAATGATGTCCAAAAACTTGTCCGTTGTAATTGACTGAAACTCGAGAGTAGTAAATGTTAACATAGAGTTACTCAGCTACCCCAAATCATCATTTAATTATTTCCCATTTCCGAAAACCACGTGGTTCCGACAGCGACTACGGCAAGTTGCGTCTCATTCATCTCTCCGTACTATACATTTTGCCGTTCGTTCAAGTTCCCTCACTGTCATAACACACCTTCCGAAACTGGGTCATGCCATGCCAACAGCACACTACAGGGCACTACATACCTACCTACTACGTATTGCGAGCTGGCTCTGGCGCGCGCAAGTCCGGCGACCAACTGACCGGTCGCACCGTACGTACTACGACGACGACGACCGGAACTGCATTCCACTTGCTACTTCTTCAAACACACGCCGAGTGTAAATTATTGAACGACCCCCCTCGCATGTGCGGACCCATCACCGCCCTGTTATCCACCACTTGATAAGTGCCAACCTGCCTCCAATATATGGGATGGCACTGCGGTTGTTGCCGCTGCAGCAGCAGCAGCAGTCGTTCGTTCTGGGTGAATGGGGATCCGGAGCACTCACACATATGGAATGGACTGGTGCGCCAGAGCAAGGGCCGGCGGCTGCCTGCATCTTCTTGGGGCCATGATAGGCATGGGCGAGGAGAACACGATGCACCGTACTCGGAAGGGCGAAGAAATGGTTCAAGACATGGTTGTATGGAAATCGCATCAATTGGTATCAACCTCACTGGGCGTTAAGCGGTGTCGGAGAGGTTTGGGGGGACCCAGCCAAAGGGGAGCATTCGAAGGGAGCGAGAGAGGCAGCATAAGAGCGAGAGCAAATGTATGGCACAAATAGCTGACCTATATTTCGCTGCCCCGCTGCTGGTTGTTGGTCATCGTTATCATCGCCATCGTCATCGTCATCATCATCATTGGGGCTGGCCTCCCAGCCCCAGCTCCCCATACTAAATGGAAAGGTGTTGGGTTGGACGTCGCCATGGTGCGCCTACTGATCGTGCGGTTAGTACAGTAGGTCGGACGGTCGGACTACAAGCCCAACGACGACGCCAAGAGCGGGAAGAAAAAAGGGAGAAATTGTGTGTGGAATGTCTCGCGTTCGATCGAACGGATGGACGTCGGATGCCAATCGATTGCGGTGAAAGAGTCAAAAGAATAGCGCCGCGGCGACGACGGCGACCATGATGGGGCAGGGCAGAGAGCAACAGAAGCACGCGTTTTGCGCAACACTTCCGGTGTGTGTGAGCGCGCCTCGGTGGTACGCGGTTCCGAGTTTATGATGAAATGGAGGCAGCAGCGCGGTGATGAGAGAAAGGTTCCAGGGTGGATGCAGTTTTCACTGAACTATTAGGGCGTCAGAGGAATAGTTCAATAAATTTAATATTGAGGACATGCTATATCAATGTGGTGCTATCTTTTACATGGACGTAAAATTGTTCACATTGAAACTAAAATATTGCTAGTTGATTCTACACAATGAAATTATGTGAAACATGTTAGTTCACAAAAGATTTTCTCATTTAACCCTAAAAGGGACACCTTCATGGCCTCAGTTTCGTCACCTGGCTGAGTGTGTGCCGAGCTCTGAAAGGCGCCTGGGGTCCAATAGACCCCAGGTATCCCTTTTAAGGTTAAGCACAGTTTCGAGTTCAACAAGGATCGCTCAAGAAACTTCTTCGCCGATTCCTAGCAGAAACTTTCTACGACGAGGTTCAATCAGAATAAACTTCGATCAGCAGCGGTTTACGCTTCCTGGAATTCCAAGAGGAATGCCATAGGAAGTCCAGGAGGAATCTCCGGAAAAATCAAGAAGGAATCCCCGGAGGAACGCTAAGAAGAATCCCTGAATCCCCGAAACACCTGAAATTATTCAATGGGGAATCCCCGCAAGAACTCCAAGAGGAAATCCCGAAAGAATTCCAGCACGAGTTCCAGCAGTAATCCACAAAGAAATTCCGGCAGGAATCCGCGAAAGAATTCCAGTTCAAATTTCCAAGGTAATTCGAGAAAGAATCCCAAAGGGTTTCTAGGAGGAATCAACGAAAAATACCCAGAAGGAATCTCTGAAGTAGTTCCAGGAAAAATTCCTGAGGGAATTCTAGAAGAAATCACCGATGTAATTCCAGAAGGAAACCCCGAAATAAATCTATGAGGAATCCCTGGAGGAAATCCATGAGGGATCTTCGAAGTAATTCCAGGAGGAATCCCCGAAGAAATTCGATATGATTCACCAAAGGAATACCAAGAGGAAACTCCGAAGAAAATCGGGAGGAATCTCCGAAGAAATTACAGGTCAAACCCTTGCAGGACTCTCACTGGGAATCCCTGAAGGAATTCCTGGAGGAATCTCCGAAGGAGTTCCAAGCGGTATACTCGAAAGATTTTCAAGAGGAATCCACATAGGAAGTCCAGAAGAAACCTCAATAGGAATACCAGGATCCCTGAAGAATCTCTAGAAGGCATCCCCGAAGGAATCCTAGGCCAAATCAATGAAGGAATTCCAGAAGGAAACCCCGGAGGAATTTCTGGAAAAATTCACGAGAGAATTTCAGGCGGAATACATGAAGGATGTCTAGGAGGGAACCCCGAAAGAAAATCTAGGAGAATACTCGAAGGAATTCCAAGAGAAATCCCCAAAAGAATTCCAGAAGGAAGTCCAGGAGGAATCCCTAAATGAAGTCTAGGAGGAATCCCGGAGGAGTTTCATGAGGTATCCCCGATGTAATTCCAGGAGGATTCATGAGGAATCACAAAAAGAATTCCTGCAGGAAGGGAAAGAATTCCGGTAGGCATCTCCGAAAGATTTCAAGGTGGATTTTCATCAGAATCCCCCAAAGGGAATCTTTTCATGTAGGTGGAAGGATTTGAAGGAGGTATACCCTATAGAATTCTTGGAGTAGACGTGTGCACCGAAGCAAATTTCACCGGCGGCGGCGTTTATAGTAATTTAAGGCAGTGGCGGTGGCGACGCCAGCGTCACGCCGTTCGGCCTATTCGGTGGCGGCGGCAGCGGCGTAATCGGCGTGAGCTTGTTTTTAAGTCGTTAAAAAATCGTCAATACAGAAAAAAATGCTTTCTGTACCAAAAAACAATTTTCTCCTACTTCACAAGAATTTTGCTATAGAATTTGGAGAGAAGCCTTCATATAAAATCATCTAGGTTGAAATTCACAAAGTCACACGTCTCTTCTAAGGATATTCTTTTCCTAAACTCATTTTAGACCAGCGTTGCCACGGCAAAATCAGAGCTGGTTACTCACTCAAGGTTTCAAAATTACAGCGCCCCATATACTGGTATGCCCTTAAGGGAATTATTTTAAAATTTAACCTTATTTACATTGTTTGGATCATTTTTCCTAATCAGGACGATAATTCTTTAGAATAGCTTTTTGTTCAATTCCGTGAGTAATTCAGATTTCTGATTTTTTGTAATGCTTGGAGAGGTCCCCAAATTGATTCATTGATTGATTTGTCTTAAATGTAGAGACTTTCAGCCCTCGGCTGGTTCGTCTCTTGGCTCCTAAATAATTTCCTCAATATATTCCCATTGGGCTCTTTTAATGAATTCCTTCAGGTATGGTTTTAGGCGTTTCTCCATGAAATCCTGCAGAAAATTATCAAGAGATTCTTCAGGAAGCTTCTCCAGGGGTTGCATCGTAAATTTCTCTAGGGATGTATAAAAACCTTTCTTCAGGGTCAGTTCAGTCGGGACACTGTTGTTATCATTAGCAACCACGTACGCGCTCGTAAGTTTTCTTCGATCGGCAGTGTTTTTTCGCGATCGTTCGTACCGATTGGACTGCGTCTAATAAGTGAAGGGTGCAAACAAGTGATTTCACTTAAAACCCGATTAAAATCGGTGAGGTTTAGTGCAAAAACAGCAGTGAAAGAGCTTACCCGCGTGTGAACTTGCGGTGAATACCTTCTGTTACCGTATTGTGTGGTTGGCGCCGGCTTATTGTCGTGCATTGAAGCCTACATCTGTGTGTGGCTGCGAGACCCGAGTGTGTGAAAATATCAAAAAGTGAACATACTCAATTTTTGTGCTTTTAGGAGAAAGTTTTTTCACAGAAGTGAGTGCTCCCGAGTAGGAGTTTAGTTTTTGAACTGTGAATTTCCAGTACAAGCCGGTCGACTGGGAGATCTTTAGATCATCGTAGTCCCGGCCCGGCGGCGTCATGCCGTCGAACGGCCTTCACCTCCGCCCAGGGGACCCAGGGGGCCCCGGTGGTGGCGGCAGTGCTATCACTAATCGAAAAAACGGAGAGTACACAGGGGCATTAGTACCCTCCTTCATGGATCCCGAAGGTACTCTAGGACAGCTTCACTATCTGAAGATGTCTGGAACATCCGGTCAAATTCCAACTGACCCCTTTCTGCTTCGTCTGTCAGTCGAAAAACACATCGGTGGCCCTATCGCCGGCGCATTCAAGGAAAACCGCGGCCTGACGTACGTACTAAAAGTGCGTAGCCAGGAACACGTCAAACAGCTGTTACGGATGAAGCAACTTAGCGACGGTACTGGTGTCACAATCGAGGAACACTCGTCTCTAAATCAGGTCAGATGCGTTGTCACTAATCCCGACACCGTGGGTCTTAGTGACCAGTACTTGGTTGAGAACCTGGCGGACCAGAACGTCAAAGAGGTGCGACGCATCAAGCGCCGCAATGCGAAGGGCGAACCTGTCAACTCCCCGGTCATCATATTGACAATTAGTGGCACGGTCATCCCTGAACATATCGATTTCGGGTGGACCAGATGCCGAACCAGGAACTACTATCCCTCCCCGATGATGTGTTTCCGCTGCTGGACGTTTGGTCACACCGGCAAGCGGTGCTCGGCCACTCAGCGAACCTGCGGCACGTGCAGCAAAACTCACGAAGAACTCACCACCGACATTACCGAAGGAGCAACTGCACTTGAAGTATCCAGAGGAAGGATAAACTGCGACGAACCGGCCCACTGTAAGAATTGCGAAGAGTGGAACAAGCAACGAGAGAAGAATCAAAAGCTCGACACGAAACATCCCGTCTCCAGCCGTGAATGCCCGGTTTACAAGAAAGAGGATGCTATCCAACACCTTCGGGTCGACCTCGGTATATCGTACCCAGCAGCCCGCCGGGATTACGAGGCCCGGGAAGCGGCCATGGCCAAAAAGAAAAACCCTCAAACAGATGACTCCTTTGCTGGCATTGTCAGCGCCAGCAAGGACTCAGAAATGGACGAATTGAAGTCGATGGTAAAGAATCTGCTAGAAGATTCCAAAAGGAAGGACAAGCGCATCGCCGAACTTGAACATGCGCTAGAAAGACGCAGCATCAGCACTCGGCTAGAAAGCGCTAAAGATCACAGCCCCATGGCAGAATTAGTACGGCAGGTGGCCGAACTAACCGCCACAGTTAGATCACTTCAGGATAACCTGACGAAGAAAGATGCGTTCATTAAAAAACTTCTCATCGAAAAAAGCCACCAAATAGTATCCCCCAGTAACTCCATCTTCTCAGTCACCGAAACTGAGAAAGCCAACACGACAGACTTCCAATATTCAACCGAGGAGATAGTTACAGACGAGGCGACCCACCCGCCGTTGTTACAGGTCCAGGATTGGATTGAAAACAGCACCCAAACCGGTAACAACCAATTCATTTCGAAGGAACAACAACCACACGAGAACACCATAATCATCGACTACAGCATCGAGTCAGACAACATCATCGAATCAGACAACATCAGTAGCGACGGGGAGACCAGCGTCGCTTCCGCCGCTAAAACCACCAACACCACCTCCACCACGAATCCGTCCAAACGGGGCCACCAAAGCCCTGATGGCGCTAACTCCCCTACAAAGGGACCCAGCAGCTCTAAACGAAGACACCGTAAGAGCCACGGGAAATCCCCTCCCCCCACATCCTAGACAAGTCGTTCGCTCAGTCCTCCCATCCACGACCCCCAACAAAAATGGATCGTTTCCTATACAGCAAAATTCACTGAGAACAATCAACCCGAGACCTGTTATTCAGAGGAGTCGACTGAGCACCAACTCCGCAACGACATACCACCGAATTCATCCACGAACAACCCCACAACCAACTCATCACCAGCGGGAGCCTCGGGTAGATGCGGCCCCGTGAGTGCGGAAGTTACACCCCAACCGGTACTGACGGACAACCCCCATCGCCCGAGTGTCTCTGCAGCTGACGGGACGCACAAGGGTGTAAAAACCTGTACCCCGCAATTCCCAGAGGACGGTCGGGACAGGCAAGGCCCCGACGGACCGGAAGCCATCTCTGTACCGGAATCTGCGGACTACCCTTGTCATCCCCTCCGGTCTGGAAGAGGGACGCACAAGGGTGTAAAAACCCGTCCCCCTAAGGATACTGGAGGAATTGGAATCAGCATGCTGCCTACGAGTTCAACTTCTTCGTGCCCAACTTCTTCGAGTTCAACTAACACCGTCAAGACTTACAACTGCTTTCCGCCCCGTCTCACGGAGCGTGAAGCCATGAACGCGAGCCACTACGACCGAATGATCAAAAAGCGCGACCACCAATCGTTGCCAACTGAAGGCCCATCTCATCTACCACCGACAACATACCATGCAAGCCCATCTCCCGACCCCAAACCGGGTCCTGCTGGGCACCCTGGACTGTCTAGTCCAGGCGGTAAGCCCCACCCAAAACCTGGCCACGACCTCGAACAGGGTCCTCTTGGGCACCCCGAGCGGCGTCGTCCGGGCGGAAAGCCCCATTCTCGTCTGAATACCAACACCTCCATGCGACCCACTAACCAAGGCCCTATTACTCTCGTGGTCCAGTGGAACATAAACGGTTCCCACCACAATCTGCTGGATTTGGAAACTCTGGTGCACGACGTTCAACCGGTTGCCTTGGCCATCCAGGAAATACACCGTGCCTCCCCGGCGACAATGGACAACACCTTGGGAAAAAGATACAGGTGGTTCACTAAAACAGGTGCTAACATCTACCAGTCAGTAGCAGTCGGTGTTTCTACGGACATCACGGCCGAAGAGATTGATCTCGATACCGAACTCCCAATTGTTGCGGTCAAACTCCCCTGGCCCTTCACCGTTTCGATTATTTCCGTCTACCTCCCGAACGGAAAACTCCCAGATTTAAAAAACCAGCTAGAAGCAGTCCTACTCAAGATCCCTAGCCCTATGGTTATCCTTGGTGACGTCAACGGGCACCACCGAGCATGGGGCAGTCGAAACAACAATACCAGAGGAAAATGTATCGTCGACGTCGCATGCAACAACAACCTGGCGATCCTAAATGATGGCACCCCTACGTTTATCCGCGGACAAGCAGAAACGGCCATCGACGTGTCGCTCGCCTCCGCCTCCATCACTAGCCGCCTCCTCTGGTCCGTGGAAACGGATACCCGGGGAAGCGATCATTACCCAATCACGCTAAAGCTCAACAATTCGGTCAGCCCGGAAACCTCTCGTCGACCCCGCTGGCTTTATGACCAAGCCAACTGGGACCAGTTCCAATTCGACATTGACTCCGGTATTGAACAAACCCCCCCATGCTCGATCGCGGACTTAACTGCCCTTATTACTGGATCGGCAGAAACCTCTATTCCGAAGACTAGCCCTAACCCGGGAAGAAGGGCGCTCTATTGGTGGTCTCCCGAAACAAAGACGGCCACGAAAACTCGCAGAAAGGCCCTGCGTGCCCTCAAAAAGTTTCAGAAGAATCTGCCCGCTGAACACCCCAGTGTTGAACTAGCCAAGAAACGCTACCAAACCGCCAGAAACGACTGCCGGCAAATCCTTAGGGAGGCCAAAGAGAAAGCCTGGACCATTTTCCTCGACACAATCAACGAGGACCAGTCATCCTCGGAGCTGTGGAGGAGAATTAACAGCATTCAGGGCAAACGCCGTGTGAAAGGTTTTTCCCTCAAGATCGACGGAGCAACCACTCGGAACCCACAGGCGATCGCCGATGCCCTTGCGGAATACTTTTATGGAATATCCGCCATCGACAAATACCCGCCAGCCTTTTTAAAGCGCCATCCTAACCCACAGTTCAGTATAGTCGACTTCCCGATTACCCCCGATCAAGGTCAACTCTTCAATCAACCCTTTTCCATGGCGGAACTCAACTACGCCCTGAGCAGGGTCAAGGGTAAGTCAGCAGGACCAGACGAACTGGGGTACCAGATGCTAAAGCATCTCACCTACAGCGGAAGAAGCAAGCTACTCGAGCTAATCAATCAAGAATGGACGGCCGGCACGTTACCGGAAGACTGGAAGCACAGCCTTGTAGTCCCCATACCCAAGAGCTCCGGGCCGGCAAACAGCACCTCCAGCTACCGCCCGATAGCACTCACCAGTTGTGCCTGCAAAATTGCAGAACGGATGGCAAATCGTCGGCTGATGGAGCACCTCGAATCCAACGGCCTACTAGGCTACCATCAACACGCGTTTCGGTCAGGATATGGTACAGGGACATACCTAGCGAACCTCGGAAGTATCCTTGACGATGCATTGAAGGCACAGGAACACGTAGAAATCGTATCCCTCGACCTGGCCAAGGCCTACAACCGAGCCTGGGGCCCTGGCATTCTCAAGCAACTAGTAGATTGGGGAGTATCCGGGAACCTCTTGAAGTTTATTCAGAACTTCCTCACTAACAGAACCTTCGAGGTTCTGATCGGAAACCACCGATCAAAGGTCATGAAGGAGGAGACTGGAGTGCCTCAAGGCTCTGTGATTTCGGTCACACTCTTCCTCGTGGCCATGAGCGGGGTTTCTCTGGTGTTGCCGAAAGGGGTGTATATATTAGTATACGCGGACGACATTCTGCTTCTAGTCACCGGAAAACACCCCCGAACAATCCGCCGAAAGATGCAAGCGGCAGTGAATGCTGTCACCAAATGGGCTGACAACACGGGCTTTGACATCGCCCCCGAAAAAAGCTCAAGGCTTCACATCTGCAACTCGACTCACCGCCCGCCAAAAACACCGATCACGGCCAACGGAAAGACGATCGCCTTGAGGAAGACACTTAAGGTCCTGGGAGTGACACTTGACCGAACGCTTTCTTTCCGTAGTCACTTTCTCGCGATTAAGGAGAGTTGTGCAAACCGTGTCAACTTGATTCGCAGTATATCCTGCAAACGGACGCGCAGCGACCGCGCCACGCGCCGCCGTGTGGCCGATGCTGTGATTTGTAGTCGCCTCTTCTATGGAATCGAGATTACCGGCCGAGCACAGGACAACCTAGTGAAAACACTTGCGCCGATTTACAACAATACCATCCGAGCGATCTCTGGACTGCTGCCTTCAACTCCTGCTGATTCAGCTTGCGCAGAAACCGGAGTGTTACCTCTCCGGTACAAAGCCGCTCTGACCCTCGGAAACCGGTGCGTTAGCTTTCTTGAAAGGACCAAAGAAGACGGGCAGACTTGCTTCCTCGAAGAGAATGCGAACTCTGCCCTTACCGCGGTGGCCAACATCCAGCTTCCTCCGGTGGCCGGGCTCCACCGGATCGGACCCAGAAGCTGGTCGGCCAAGAGACCACAGATAGCTCAAAACATCAAGACTCGTTTCCGGAAGCAGTGCAATCCCACGGAAGTTCAGACCGCTTTCAGAGAGGTTGTTAATAGAAAATTCAGCACGCATGAAGTCCGATACACCGACGGCTCCAAGTTGGCGGGACGGGTCGGCCTCGGCATCCACAGCCGTACTACAGAAATGTACTACAGTCTCCCTACCCAATGCTCCGTTTTCTCGGCCGAAGCTGCGGCTATATTAGTAGCCATCACGACGCCCTGCGACGACCTTGTGCTGGTGGTTAGTGACTCCGATAGCGCCCTGTCTGCGATTGCAAATCCGAACAACCGGCATCCTTACATACAGTCAGGTCTTTTTTTACGCGGTTTTCATTTACGCGGCCGCGTAAATGAAAACTCCATACAAAAAAAAAATTCATCGTCTTAATTTTGCATGATTCGTCGAGAAATGGTGAGACTTTTTTTACGCGGTTTTTTGAATTTTGAACTGAGTTTTATTTTTACGCGGTACGTATCCCCCGCGTAAAAAAAAACCTGACTGTACAACAAATCCAGGCAGCCTTGAATGACTCATCTGTCAGAACCACACTCATGTGGGTTCCCGGTCACTGCGGCATCCTCGGCAACGAGCGAGCTGACACACTCGCCGGCATCGGCCGTAACAGCCCGACACTAACGAGAAAGGTCCCCCGCGATGACGTTAAGTCCTGGCTGAAGGAGCGACTGTGGACCGCCTGGTCTGTAGCATGGCATCGCAACAGGGAGCCGTTCCTTCGAAAAATAAAAAACACCACGACTACGTGGCAAGACCAACCTGCTCGCCGAGAACAAGTCAGGCCAAACATGTCTAAAGGTCCTATCTGCATTTGAGAGGCTCTCTTTGTTCACTTTCTCTTTCAATTATTGCAATGTAATGATACACTTTTCAAGTATTTTTGCAGTACAAATCAAAAGACGATTGTTTTGACCATCGTTCAATGCAAGGAGACAATCCTAATACAAATCAACAGCTGAGATATTAACGAAAGAGAGGGAAACCAAAGAGAGCCCCTCTTCTGCAGATAGGACCTTTAGACATGTTTGGCCTGAAGTTGTCCTCTCCCGACTGCGCACGGGACATACACGGCTGTCACACAACATGGGTAGCACAGAGGGCGGCTTCCGCCGCCAGTGTGAGACGTGCGGGACACAAAATACTGTCGATCATTTCCTTATCAACTGCCCCACTCTGGAGCACCTAAGATCAACCTATGAGATCACCGGTATCGACAGCACCCTCCAAAACGACGCGGTAAGGGAACGTCAGCTGATAAACTTTTTGAAAGATGCCGGACTTTTTACCTTAATATGACCACTGCTAAGACCCCGGGCCTGTTAAGGAATACGAAATTACCACACCCTCTAGCATTACGATGACTCCTGCTACGACCCTGGACTCGAAACGGACACTGTATACTATTTGACAACATCAGCCAAACGATGAACACCACAAAGTGAACTCTGTTAAAACATGTTATGTAACTTGAACTGCCCCCTCCTCTCCACCTTCCCCCAATCATCCTCTTCATTATCTACGGGGATGAACCAGCCTCGGGCTGAAAATCCCCATAATAAAGAGCCAATAATAATAATAATTTCTTCAGGGTTTCTTTCAGGAGCTTTTTTCAGAAATCACTTCAGTATTTATTTCTTGGCGTTGCTACAGGAATATCCCAAGAATATCCCTCATCATTCTCCAGTTTTAATGGCATTGCTTCAGATATTCCTTAAAATTTAAATAATATATTTTATGGAATTTCTTTTGATGAATACTTCAAGAATTCTTCCATTTGAATAATATTTGCTCCAAAAATTTATCTAGGGAAATTGCTTTATGACTTGAAATTATTTCAAGAATTCTTTCAGAAGTATCTCCAGGAGCTCTTTCAGGGTTTGTTCAAATCAGGCTCCACGAATCCTTTTAGAAATTAATTGAGATTTTTTTACAATAATTCCTCCAGTAACTTTGTTTGCATTTTTTTCACGGATTCTCGAAGATTTTTTTCATCATTTAATTCAAAAATTCCTCAAGGTTGTCCTTTTGACATTTCTTCATGGATTGTCTCAGAATCTTCTAAAGGATTTTTTCCATAATTTTCTCCATATGTTTCTTATAAAATTCTTCTGGATATTTCTCTGAAATCATCACAAAAAGTTTCTTCAGGTTTTCCTGAGTATCTCCTCCAACAATTGTTTTTGAAATTGCTTCAATGAAATTTGTTCAGGTATCTCGTCAGGACATTAACAAACATTTCTTTAGAAATTCCTTCTGCTTGCCTTTGAAGACTTACTTCAATATTTTCGTGTAATTTCAAAACATATTTTCATGAAATTCTGTAAAGAAATTTCTGAAAGAATTACAGGGAGAATCTCTAAAGCAATCCCAGGTGATACTTCTGCAGAAATCTTCTAGTTATTTCTTCGGTAACCCCTGACGAAATTTTCTATGCTATTCTTTGGAAGGGTATTCAAAGTATTTCTTTGGAAATTCTTCCAAAGGATATCTCTGAACATTCACTGAAAATGCTGATAATAAAAAAATACATTCATGAAAAAAATCTGAGGTAATTTCTTGCTGACATTTATGAAAAATTCTTTGAACTACTTAAGGAGTCTTTATTTAGCGACATTTCTGATGGAATTCCATAGTGAACTTTAAATGGAACTTTGGAGGAATTTTGAGAAAAATGTCCATCTGAATCACGTACAAGTTCTTGGAGATATTTCTAAAGGATTCCTTGGAGGATTATGTGAAAGAATTCCAAGGATTCCTGAAAAAAATGAAGTTAGAGAGGCTAAAGAAATTTCTCAAAACTCTTTCTCAGAAACTCGTGGTGCATTATTAATAAGTATTTGAAAATGTTCTAGAAAAATCACTGACCAAAATCTGATGGAGAAATTGCTGAAAAAAAAATCCGGAGGGATTTGTGAACGAATTTTTAAAGTAATCTCTGAAAGAATGTCTGGACAAACTCTGAAACTTATGTAAAGATTTCTTGACAAATAACTTGAGAAATTTCCAAAGGAATTTATTTGAAGCTTCCTAGGAATTGTATCTGAACAAATGTCTGAATTTCTTTGACAATTTTAGTAAACTTCCTTAACGAACCCTTGAAAGGAATTTCTTTTGAAACACATAGAAAAATACCTGGAGGAGATCATGAAGGAATTTCATAAAGAAATTTATTTAAGAAGCCTTTTATGGTTTTTCGAAGCAATCGAGGGAGGATTTCCTAAAATAATCTCCAGTTTACTTTTAAAAATGAAATTTCTGGCGTTATTTCCGAATGGGGAACATCTATGAATTACGTTAAGGGATGGGGTTCACAAAAGTGTGATAATCCATAAACAAATTTCAGTGGAGGTCCATTACAGAAAGTGTGCCATGGAAGGGGGCGGGTGAGGTTGAAAATGGACATCTTTTGAGTGACCTAATTTATGGAAATTCTAAGGAATCAATTGAGCCATTTGAGGAGGTTCTCTATATATTTTTTTGGGAAAATTTATTGAGGAACTTAAGGCATCCCAAATAAATATTTCTGAAGTAAGATCCTGATTTTTTTTAAAGAAATTCCTGGAGGAACATTTGAAAGAATTCTGAAGTCTTGATTTTCTAAAAATAAAACGATGTTAGAATGTTTGGAATACGTGGATGATTTTCTGATATAATCCCCGGAGACAATCATAAAGAATCTCTGACGCATCAAAGATTTTCTAGAAGAATTCTTGGTAAAATTTCTGGAGGTCCCCTCTATTTCTGGAGGAATTTGGGAAGAAAATTTTGGAATATATTCCTCCGAGAATGTCATTTTGTAAGTTTCCATATGTCAAATCTTCCAATGAGATATGCCGGGCCCGTGTACAAAGGTGGCGCCAAGGGACGGGTTTTCCCCAATTTCGGCAAATGGCGGAGGGGCGCCTAGTGTATGAAGCGTCGGTAATGGGGGGGGGGTTTAACACCCAAAACACCCCCCTTGTGCACGGGCTTGAGATATGCCGAGAATAAGTAAGAGAAGGTGTTTGTGGACCTCATAACCGGCGGCGTGAAAAAAATTGTCGGCGACGGTGGCGCGGCGCGGCGGCGCACACGTCTATCTTGGAGGAATTCCAGAAGGAAATCCTGGAGGATTTTTTGTAAAAACTCCATGAATTCCTCAAGAATATCCTGGATATATGCCTGATTATAAGTCTAAGGAACTCCTACAAGATTCGCTGAAGGAACTCTGGAGAAGGAGTTTCTGGAGAAATCTCTGACGTAACGCCTGGAGGCGGACCGTGAGTTCTCTGGAAAAATTCTGACTCTCAATCTACAATCTGAAAAAAAAAACCAGGAGTGATCCTTGGAAGTACTCCTGGAAGAATTTCTAAAGGAACTTCTCAAGGAATCCCCTTAGGATATCCCAAAGGCATTTTAGAAGCAACTCTTATACTCTGGAACCTTTATTCATGCATATGGATGGGACTGCACAAACTAAAAATGTACATAAATTAAAAAGGCATAAAAAGAGGGAAATTTATGCATAAATTGAGATTGGGCTTTTGAGGGAATCTAGTTCGCGAGAACAGGTCTTGCTCCTGGGCATTTGAGGTGGGGCTAAAGGGGTTTTCAGAAAGACCTTAATAAAGGGGGTTCCCAGGGGCTTCAGGGGCGTTTTAAGAGGTTGTTTCATGGAAGTTGAGGAGCCTTTTAAGGGCTATCTGTCAAGATATGTTGGCGTTTCAATGGGATTACGGGGAATTCAGGGGCATTTCAGGGTTCAAGGGCAATTCAGGAGCCTTTAAAGAGCGTTACAAGGGGTATTTCAGAGTCATTTAAGAGAGTTTCAGGGTGTTTAAGGAACATTTAAAGGCGTTCCTGGAGGTTTTAGGGGCGTTTGAGAGCATTTCAGGAACGTTTCAAGGGGTTTTCAGGTGCTTTTCAAGGGGTTTATGGACCCTTTTGAAGGCGTCCAAAGGGTTCCAGAAGCATTTCAAATTAATTATAATGATTTCAAGGGCGTTTCAATGGGATTAGGCCCCTGAACGCTTCGAGGTATTTTAGGTAAGGGTCGTATCAGGGGGTTTCAAGAACACTTTTAAATCAAAGTATTTCAGGGGCGTTTCAAAAGATATGTGATGGGGTCTCTAAAAATCTGTGGAAACTTCCTGAAATATCTCCAACATCCCCCTGAAACCCCCTCGGACCCCATGTAACGCACCTGAGAGGCTCCGAAACTCCCGTAACACCTGTGAATCCCACCAAAAACGCTCTGAACTCCCTGAATCCTGAAATGCCTCCGAAGCCCCTTTACTTTGAGTTTACTTGTTCCACTGCTGTCGGATCACTTTGCGGTCTTCAACAAAATTGTGTGGCATAGAATACCAAAGATTTTATAAAAAGAACGCTACACACCGCCACGACAAAATTAGAAAACTTAAGATTTTTGCATACATTTGGCCATGTTTTCCGATACAAATTTCAAACTTGTTGGGCGCCGCTTTAGATATAATCGATTTCATTCAAATTTTGATCGTAACATCTGGAAGTTCAAAACAACTGATTCAGGAGGTAAAACTTGGCATTATTCGAAATCCCTTCACTAACACTTTGCAACTTTTAGTAGATCTTTTTCATTTGAATCTTAAGTTAAAATTTAAAACACTTCACTATTATTTCACTTTTGCGGAAGAAAAACCAAAAAAAAAATGAATCTTTGAAATAAAAACTTGTTAAGAACGAGCAACTTTCTTTTAATTCCACTGCTTTTCTTATCTGGCATATTTCGTCTGCGACTTACAAACTTCTTCAGTGTCGGCTTCACTTATTATATCTTTTGAAGATTCTAATAATAATTTAAGTTGACAGCGCCTGCTACTAGATGCCAAATCTATACCCAGTATTCGGAGTTTTGAACTCAATGGTTTTGTTTTAACTAACATATTCTTAGAATGAAATATTTCTCTATTCCTAACAGACTCCATCACACACAAAACATTGATTTGGTCACCTAAATAGAAAAGAAAACCTTTGAGTGATTTCCTCCCGGAATAGTTATCAAAAAGGCATTAAACCTCTCTATCTTAAAAAAAAACAATAATTACATAATCAAAACTTAATACCGAAGGCTCATTTGAAATCGATCCAGACTAGAGCCGATAATATCCAAGGGGCCACCATACAGTGTATCAAACAATTGTCCGTACAGCAATTTTTTGGTCAAAATAATTTTTCATTCAAATGTTCATAACTTTTTTATACGTTAATCAAAAACGCTGAAATTTTGACCAATCGTGAATCATATATGAAAGCTCCATTGGTAAAATTTTGAGCGAGATCGAATAAGTTTTCTGAAAGTTATAGTACTTTTAGAAAAATTTATAAAAATTTTGAACAAATTTTTAAAACATTATATCTCAGTATGTACTCGATGAAACTTTTTCAATTTTTTGTGTGTTACAGCTGATACCTGAGTTTTTCATATGCAGCTATTTTTGAGGTTTTATATTCACTACAAAAGTATGAAAAATGTGCTTATGTAGTTGACGATGTTGAAAAATTTACCTTTTTTTTTGCACATATAATCTGCCAAACGTTTTCCACCAATAAAAGTGCATTAACTGAACGAAAAATATATAGGACCTACTCTTCATATATAGTTTAGTTGGTCCTGTATAAAAATATTATATTCAGAGTGTTTAAAAACGTTGAAAACACTTGGCACTTTTATTGATCAAAATATGATAAATTTCCAAATTACACTCTGAATATAAACAGATTTTTCATATTTTTTGTAGTGAATATAAAACCTCAAACAAAGTTGCATATAAAAGCCTTAGGTATAAGCTGTATCACATAAAAAATGGAAAAAGTTTCATCGAGTACATATTGAGATATAATCTTTTAAAAATGTGTTCAAAAATCTTAAAAGTTTTACTAAAAGTTCTATAACTTTCAGAAAACTTATTCGATCTCGCTCAAAATTTTACCATTGGAGCTTTAATATATGGTTTATGATTGATCAAAATTTGAGCGTATTTGATTGACGTGTAAAAAAGTTATAATCATTCGAATGAAAAATTATTTTGACCAAAAAATTGCTGTACGGACAATTATTTGATACACTGTATGTATGAAAATCTGTTGATCGGAACTTCAAGAGCTTGTTTCTTGATTCACAGAATTACCATCAAAGATTCTTCCACTTCAGTTACTCCAGGAATTCTTCCTGTGATTTGTCAAATGGTTTCTCCAAGAATGTCTTCATGAATTCCTCCAGGGATTTTTATATAAAAAAAATCCCGCAATAGTTCTTCCAGTGTTTTCTCTAATGATTCCTGCAGAAATGCCTCTTGGTATTTCTCCTGCAATTTTTGCAAGGATTCTTCCAGATACTCTTCTGGCATTATCACTATAAGCTCTTGCTGGGATTCCTCCAGTGATACCTGTATAATTTTCATCAGAAATTCAATACTCCTACTGAGAATCATCTTCATATTATTTTGAGAACTACTGCTGGGATTGCTCCTGGACTGCTGCTGTGATGCTTCTAGAAATTTCAGGCAGGAATCTTCCAGGATTTTTTTCTGGGTTTTCCACATCCAGGAATTGCTGGAAGATTCTTAGAAGTAATAATTGAAGATATTCCTGCCTGAAAATGCTTGAAAAATCTCAGCAAGAATTTCCGGAGAAATTTTAGTAGGAGTTCCCGAAAAAATCCATGCAGTAATGACTGGAATACAAATTCCTGGAGTAATCCTTGACAAAATCTCTGAAGAAATCATAGCAGGAAATTCTGGAAGAATTCCAAGAGATCCCCTTGAAGAATCCCAGGAGGAATTTTCGGAGGCATGCCAGCAGGCATCCCAAATCTTTGAAGGAATCCTATTGCAATTCCTCTAGAAATATTTGATGGGATTCTGCTGGAAATTTCTGGAATTACTCTATGGATTTCTCTAAGGATTCCACTGCAAATCGTTCCGGTGATTCTTTTAGGGAATTTTTCATGGATTTTTCTCGAAATACCCTTACAAATTACTGCACGGATTCATTCATGAACTCCTACTAGGATTTCTCCTAGCATTCTTGCTGAGAGTTCTCAAGCATTTCTAGATGGTATTTCAGCAGTTCTTGTTCTTGAGAATATTTCTGAAGCATTTCTAGTAAGAGTTGCCTGAAGAATTCGAGCAACACTACTTGAACGATTCCCACCACGAAAGCCTGTAAAACCACAGTAGCATTCAACAGAAATTTTAAGATTCAAAATAGAACCGAAAAAGCAACCTGATTATAACTAAATGCTCACAATGATCTTCCCTAGTCCAAAACAGGGTGCAGGCAGATTAGGCCGTCCCTATTTTTGCAAAAGTTGGAAATGTTAAAAGTTCAATATCGAATTGGCAATCCTATGCCTTGGCCCTCGAGGCTACCTGAAACTCAAGTATGAGTGACCATTGTCCTCTTGTGTATGTTTTTCTGTGTATGCGTGCACAGCAGCCTTTTTCAGTTCATTACCGTCCTAGCTGTTGTTTGTAACATTCACAAGTTATCGTGGTCTGCGCCAGTGCAAAACGTACATAGAAATTCGATACAAAATTAAACTTGCATAGGTTTGATTTCCCCTTCGTGAGCAAACCAAGGTGTGTACCTGAAAAAACATCACTACTTTTTAAATGTTAATTGAGAATACTTTACAGCCATCAAACATGACACTGAAACACGCGAATCTTCAAAAAAAGAAGCGTAACTCACTTACGCTGAAAGATAAAGTAAAAGTTCTTCAAACTCTGGATGACAAGGAAATAACGAAGGCAGACATCGCGAATAAATTCAACATCCATCCGACGACTGTGCGAAAAATTCAAAAGAACGCGCAATCCATACTTCGAGCTGCATCGAACAGGAACTGCCATCGCACTATGCAATTCAAGTATGCTTCGTCAGGAGCGTACACAAATTTGGAAGACACATTATACTTGTGGTTCCTTAAACAAAGGCGAATCAACAAAACCGTTTCCTCGACGATGATTATAGGGTATTGCACCATTTGGGCAGGTGTACCTATTTTGGGCACTTGCCCCTATAGCCAAGTCAATTCCAAACCGATTGATTTGATTTTTTGTACAGAGTTAGATAATGTACGTGCCTAACTCTATACAAAATTTCAAATCAATCGGTTTGAAATTAACTTAGTTATGGCGGCAAGTGCCCAAAATAGGTACACCTGCCCAAATGGTAAAAGACCCTACTTAAAGCTAAGTATTATTTTCTGAACGTTGCGGGGTGCCGGAGTCTTTCAAGTTTTCGCGACACTGGGTTCACAACTTCAAGGTGAGATACGGTATCCGAAAGCTCAAGATTTGTGGGGAGATTTTGTCTGGTGATTCGGGAAGCATTGCTGGATTTCTTGACCACTTCTCCGAAGAGATTCAGCGCCGTGATCTAACACCCCAAATGGTGTATAATGCGGATGAATCGGGCTTGTTTTTTAAGATGCTTCCGTCGGAAACGCTTGTTGGTCCAAATGAAACAAATGCTCCAGGACGTAAAGTAATTAGGCAGAGAATTACTTTTATGCCCTGCAGCAATGCAACAGCCGACCATAAACTGCGGATGGTGGTGATTGGAAAGTCGCGCAATCCGAGGGCTTTCAAAAATGTAAAGCTACCCATTGCATATTTTGCGTCACAAAATGCTTGGATGACACGTGACTTATTCCAAAAATGGATCCATGATGACTTTGTACCGGCAGTACGCGAATTCTCTGCAAAAAACGGTATTCCCCCAAAAGCATTGTTGCTGTTGGATAATTGCTCTGCTCATCATACGAACGATGAGCTGAAAAGTGATGACGGTAAGATCACTGTCTATTTTTTGCCTCCAAACGTGACAGCTATGATCCAACCAAAGGACCAAAATGTCATCCAAAACTGCAAACTGCGATACCGTGAAAAGTTTTTGTTCCACGTCATGGCGCGTAATCAGGATGATGACATGGACAGTCATCCAAAAGTCTTGGAACAAAATCAGTGCCATTTTCAATGATAAGCTGGTTCACCAGGACGACATCCCACTATCGAATTTGATGATCAATCAGGCTTGCGAGGATGCCATCATACCACATATTTCAGAGGAGCGTTATGCGAGCAAAGCCTTCACCGATGAGGATATCTTGAAGATGGTTTTTGATGATCAATCTGCGGTAGAGGAAGATATGGACCAGTCAGAGCTGCACCAATCAGAAGCAGGACAAGATGCAGCATCAGCATCAATGAATTCTAATGACCCATCCGAAACATCAGGAGTTGTCAGTGACATCGATTCTGTACGTATCAATAGACGATATCATTTTCTTGCGTCGGATCAGGGAGATTGTAATGAAAAAGTCCAGGGAGCGATGATGTTCGAGTACGCCGAATAGTGTCTGATCGCTATGGCAAGTGTTTTTAGGTCTTGGTTTAAGCGTTAATGTATTATTCTGTTTTTTGTTAATTTTACTTGGTTGAAATCGTAAATAATATTGTTCAAAATATGATCATAAGAAATAGAAAATAAAAAAGACATTGCTTGCTTTAAACACATTAAAATAGTCACGGTCTTTTGAAAAATCATTGTTTACTGATACTTCGCCATCAGCAGCCAAAGAATCCTTACAAAATAAGCATACTTGAAAGGTTGTTCAAAATACTTGTTTGTATCTGAAAGATTTTCAAAAGAAATCCCTCCAGTAGCTCCTGGAGTAGTATCCGTAGAAATCCGTTGATGAATCACTAGAGTAAACCTAAAAAGCTGAAAGAAATACCAAAAAAAAACATGCTTAAGAATATTTAACCCCAGCAGGAGTTCCTGAACCCAAGTAACACAGTTGTCATGAAAGAGTCATGGAGGCGCAGGTTTTTGTTGCACAAAAGTCAACTTCTAGCAAGTAAGTATTTATTTGTTAGAAATAAGTTACAATGACTTCTGCGCAACAAAAACCTGCGCTGCCTTGACTCTTCGGTGACAAGTGTGTCATTTTTGTAAGACTGCTAAGAAAAGCTTCTGAAAGAATCACATGAGGAATGCCTGGAAAATTATTATAGGGAAACATATGAATGGATCGTTATTGAATCCCCGGAAGGATTCCTGAAAGAATTTCTGGTGGAATTCTTGGAGAAACAGCAGCAAAAAATACCTACAAGAAACGAATCAGAAGTTCTTGAAGGGATCGCAGCAAGAATTTCTGGAGGAACCCCACCACGAATTCCTTAAGGGATTCTAATGGATAAATCCCGGGAAGAGTCTGCCTGCGATTCCTGAAGCAATCCGAGCAGGAAATCTACAGCATAAATCTGAGCATAAATTTCAGGAGCAATCCCAACAAGTAAACCTGGAGGAATCTCAAAGATTTCGGAAAGAAGAAGTAAATTTGTAGGCTTATAATCAGAACAAAAGCAACGTTCATTATTTGTTCTGTTCCAGAGGAAATTATTAGAATAGTCTTTAAGCCCATAATAGACAATGTGGTAAGCGGGCAATCAGCAAAACCATGCTCAGGGTAGCGGGTTAGATTCGCGGTTGGCCCAGGAACGTTTCATAATGGAAATTTCCTTACTTCTTTGTGTATCCCTTATCCCTTATCTGTAGAGCCTTTGAACCACTGCTTCCATTATGTAGGAATATTGTGGCATGACCCATGTTTGCTTTAGTGCTTATCAAATATCCTGTCACAATTGAGATGCGTTGGACATTGGTTGATGTAGCACTTGATCCCAACTAGGCTCAACTCGTTTTATGAAGTCGATTACCCTATTCGGATTAAATTGCCAAATTTCCAAGGGCTCCAATAACCCTTTCCCTAATATTGACGACCTTAAATTATATAGTACTCCACATTTGCATAGAATGTGTTCAGCAGTTTCGTTTTCCGTTTGACAAAAACGACATTCAGAAGATTGAATTTTACCAATCTTATTTAAGTGATATCTGCTTGGGCAGTGCCCAGTCATCAGACCGGTTATTACCCTGAGATATTTTTTGTTCAGATTTAATATGGCCTTGGCTTTTGCTGCACTGGGTCTTATAAATCTTTTAGCTTGTCTACAAGTATCCGTGGCATTCCAATTAGATTCTACCATAGACATTTCCCAGGTTTTAAGTTTCATTCTAAGAGTACACTCCGGAACTCCACAAAATGGTTCAGGACCAACAAAACAAGATGCTGCACCGTGTCTTGCTAATTTGTCGGCTTTTTCATTTCCTTGAATTCCACAATGACCAGGAACCCAATATAGTATAACCTCGTTCCTAATGGCCAATTGCTTCAGAGAAAGAATGCATTCCCACACCAGCTTAGATTGGAACGTGAATGCCTTTAGCGCATTTAGAGCAGCTTGACTATCTGAGAAGACACAGATTTTGGCAAACCTGTAGTTTCTCTTGAGGCATGTATAAGCACACTCCAAAATTGCTTGAATTTCTGCTTGAAACACAGTGGGACTGTATCCCATTGGTATAGCTTTATTGATGCCAGGGCCTACAATTCCAGCCCCTGTATTTTCACCCATTTTGGAACCGTCAGTATAAAATACAATAGAACCTGGACGTAAACTTGGCCCACCAGAATCCCAAACATAGCGGCTTGGTTTCACCACTTTAAAGGGAACATCATAGTTGGTCTTCGTAATCATCCAATCTTCCACTGTTTTTATACTTGAGTTCAGATCGAAGTCTCTAATGATCTTCAGATGACCCACAAGATCCCCGTCCATTGTTTTGTTGAAACAAATAAATTGCAGGGCACTTTTTGCCGCTTGCATTTGCACAAATTGATGCAATGGTAGTAGATTGAGAAGGGCATCTAAAGCAGCTGATGGTGTACTTTTCATTGCCCCTGTTATTGATATGCAAGCAAGCCTTTGAAGCTTGCTTAATTTCCTTTGAGCGGTTACCTCATTTGTTTTGAGCCACCAGACAAGTGAAGCATATGTTATTTTCGGCCGGACTATTGCTGAATAAATCCAGTATACCATATTTGGTCGAAGTCCCCAGGTTTTACCTAGGGCTTTACTGCAGACCCAAAGAGCATTTGTACCCTTTGTAATAACCTTGTTCAGATGAGAATTCCAGTTCAGTTTCTTCACGCTCAGAAATCCGTTCTGATAAACGTGAACAAACAAACGCAAATATGAGCAAATATACACCGTGAACTGGAACTAGTTCCAGCTGTCAATATGGGCGTTCTAGAAAACGTGAACTCTAGTTCACGGTGTACATTTCTTATTGTTGTTATCGTTGCTATGCATAGTTCCCGTTGCCGTGACTGGGAGTTCACGTATATCGGAACGGATTTTTTTGCGTGTTGTCCAAAGTAACGCCAAGATGTTTGACTTCTTCTGAGAAGTGAATTCGAACTCCGTCTAAATAAGGCTGCATAAGACTTAATTTCTTCCTTCTAGTGAAAGGAAGTATAGTGGTTTTTGAGGGGTTTACGTTTAAGCCCTCTTTCCTACACCATTCTAGCGTAATATTGAGCGCAAATTGTAGCCGATTAGAGATTCTTTGTGTATAAAAATGCTCCATATGCAAAATGACCATTGGCAGTGCGGAATCTCAGTTGTCAATTGTGAAAGTTCTCATAAAATACTAAGTTTATGAGCAGGCTGTGCCCCAATTGGAAAGTTACGCCAAGAAGAGAGAGAAAGAGGTATCTTTAAAACGATATTGGTTCAAAACTTTGGCTAGGGTTAAGCGGTAAAACGGTATAAACGTGTTAGTTTGACCGTTTTCAAAAGTTACACGAGATTTGTTCATTTCGTAATTTTTAGATAATGCAAAAAGACATCAGTTGAATTAATATTGATTATAAAATGGCACTGCTGAGTGAAAAACACTTTAATTTTCAACTTCAAAATAGGCTGATCGGGTCAAAGAGCAGACAAAATCGGGTCTCCACTGTATCGCAATTCTGAGCACATTTTTGGCCATTTAGGATCCTAAAATCACCGATTTTACTAGAATAGCGTATTTTTTTTTCGTCAAAAAAATTTAATGATTTTTCTGACCCCATACAATTTTTGAGAACTTGAGGCCCCGTGGGGGACCACTTAGCCTTGAGATACGGACTTCAAATTTTGGCATGATGGTTTTATAGCTAAAACGATTGTTTTGCAATATTGAACTTTTAACATTTCCAACTTTTTCAAAAATAGGGACGGCCTAAGGCAGATGCAATACCGTTCAGACTTGTTTTTGCAGTCGCTTACCAGGCGTCGGTATCGTACGCTATAAATGGCAGGACATTTCAGCTCACAGCTGTCTTCATCTCCTAATTCAACTCCTAATCGGCGTATCCACTACTACATTAAAATATTAAGAAAGTTATTTATAATGAAGTTGCGTGCAGATTCAACTTTTTTTTGCATACTTACATCGATTCGAACACAGCTAAACGACACTAGTTCGCGCGCGTATCCCGCAGTGTTTTCGGTTTTCCTGATGGTGTTTTGTGGAGTGTGCGAGCGAAGTCCAAACTGTAAGTACAACTCACCACACCATCCACCGCATCGCATCGGGTAAGCATTAACATTAGCACCACCACCGACCGTACCTACACCTAGGCGTCGTTGGCGTAGTTTTGCGCGCGTTTGTTGATATGACTCCCCCTGGCTGTTTTGGCCCCATCCCCCCACAGCTGGCTGGTCCATGCGAGTTTCGCCCTGACTGACTAGATTTAGTGACGGTGGTTACTTTTGCGGTGGTGGTTGTGGTTGCCGCGGGTTGTTTTGATTACATCGCCGTCGTCGTTGCGTTGCCGAAAACAGAAAAAAAATCGGTTTTCGAGGTCTAGGTCCTGTGTGTGTGGCTGTGTGTGCAGCAGCATGGAGGACATGGGATGGGGGTTTCTCTGTTTTGATATGCGCGCGTAATGTAATCAAAACAAAAGTGACCGTGGAGCGGCTCTGGGTCGATCGAAGTAGGCAGGCTGGGACTGGGAGGCAGGCAGTTGTTGCTCCTCCAGTTCAGCGCGCGGGGAGAATCTAAGTAGGCGGACTGCGAACAACTGCGAAACAGGCGGAATCTGGTGGCGGAATGGCGCGGAAGGGTTGTTGATGCGATGATGGTGGTGCTATTTTCGATGTCATGTTTTGATGAAACGAAGATAGGCGCAAAGGTCGTCGACCGGGACCCACGTAGCTGGGAGGGAGCAAGGCAGCTGGTGGAGGTGGATAATGGAATGGTTTTACGGCCGGCACGTGTCGTAGAGCACCCGGAGGCCATTTGGAAATTAGGTTATTCCGTCGTCGAATTAGGAGAGGAGCGATTTTGCGTGTAGAATTTCCAACTAGTAGTGTGTGAGGAGATCGTGCAGCACCTTTGAGGCGGAGCAAGCATTGGAAACGTATTAAGATCCGTATCTATGGAAATTGCGAGTGAGCTGGACAACTTGATCGGAATCGCGGCCATTTTAGGGCTCAAGTGGCCTTTTTCCCTCAAACGTGAATTTATTGCCAAATATTCAAATCACATCACCACCGGTGTTCATCGATCATCGTTGCCTGGGAATTTTTCGAGGATATGTCCGGCTTATAATGGAACCCAACCTCCCTAACTGTCGTCAAATAACGTTACAGACGAAAGACGTAGGTAGGCTAGTCATTTTGGAAATTACGCGTTAATTTGTATTGCGCACCGTGTCGACGCCGTTTTGGTTTATTTCAGCGCTCATGTTGGGTGGGTATAGATATTGATTCTCCCTCTACCGATCTCTTGACTCGACTAGAAAAGAGCATTGCTTGTTACTCGCTCACGAAGTTCCCTGACGTGCTTATTGTTTGTGACCTGGCGGGGGGGGTTGTGAATATTGTTTTGTTTTACTTTTTTTTGCGAAGGTCATGACGTTCGATGTAGGGTAAGGTTGGGTAAGATGACATTTTTCAAACTATTTTCGTATTCAATTTAAAACAGTTTTATTTGTAATGCACTAAGGTTTTCTTTGGGATTCCTTCTGCAGTTCCCTCTAGAATTCCTCCAGGAATTACTTCTGTATTTTCTTAACATATTCCATCTGTTTTTTTTTTCAGAAAGTTCTCCTGAGATTCCTCTAGATATTCTATCCGGAATTTCTAAAAAAAATGCTTCAGAAGCATCCTCCAGAAGTTCCTCCTAGGATTCATTCAGTGAGTCGAGTCAAGTACAAGACACTGAAGACGACCTTACAGTTGAGGTCGAAATACGTATCTGTCAAAGGATGCAAATTCTTAGTGGAATTCAAAGGAACCGTACTTAACCCGATTTTCTTTTTATTTAATTCATTCAGTTGTTATTTTACGGATTCCTTCTGTGGTTTTCTCAAATTCCTCCTGTTCTTGTGAGTTTAAAATAAGAGCTCCTTCTGGGATCCTTCCAGAAAATTCACCCGGGTTTGTTTCAGGAATTTCTTCCAAAATTCCTCTTCCAGGAACTCCATGCGAGATTCCTCCAGTAGTTCCTTCTGAGATTTCGTCAGGAATTACTTATTAGATTCATCTAGGAAATCCCTCCGGGCACCCTCCAATACCCTTTTTCGCGATTCCTACAGGAACTTCTACCGGAATTCTTTCTGGAATTTCTTTTGGAATTCTTCGAGAACTCCTATCGGGATCCCTCCAGGAGCTTCTTCAGGGATTCTTTCGGGAACTCCTTCCGGTTTTCTCGTGATTTCTCCGGAATTCTGTCAGCAAATGCTTCCGAGATTTGTACAGGGACTCCTTCCAGGTTTTCACTAAGATTTTTTTCTGGATACCACCAGGAGTTCTTTCTGGAATTCGTTCCGATCCTTCGGAAATTCATACGGTAGTTCATTCAATAGTTTATCACGGAATTGCTTCTAGATTTTTTTTATGGAATTTCTTATGGAATTACTCAAGGAGTTCCATTTAAAAAAAAATATCCTCCAACAGGTATATAACAAGTTGCGTCAGGGTTCCTTTCGAAATTTCATTTAATAGAAATAATTCTTGAAATCTTGGAAAAGCCTTCTAAAGCTTTTCCAAAAGACTCTATTAGAATAATCTTGGTAGACAAGAGATAAATTTGGATGAATCTTGAAAGGAATTCCGGAAAAAATCTCGAAAGTAATCCCTTGATGTTCCAGACGGAATCTCAGAAGGCATTTGATACGAGCTTCAGGAAGAACCCCAGATGTATTCTGTTTTGGAATACCAGAAGAAACTCCTGGAAGAACCCCAAAGAGAACTTCTGATAGAACCACAAGATGAATCTCAGATGGAAGAGTACTGGCAGGCCCCGATTAAGGATTGTGGGGCCGCGGGGTCGGAGCGGATGTGGAGGCCCCTCTGGGGTACAAATGCGATGAGAAAAGTTTTTCTTCGTTTTTGAACAGAACTTGAGTAAAATTAAAAATAAAGTTGATGTTTAACAAGCAAAAACGGTTTTTGTGGGGCCCCTAAAATATGGGGGCCCGGAGCCCTGGCCCTCCGGAGCCCCGGCCCCCCTTAGATCCGGCCCTGAGTACTGGAATAAATTTATGTAGAAATTCTAAAGAAATTCGTGGGGGAATCCCAGGAAAAATTGATGGAGTAATATCAAAAGGAATTTTTGGAGGAATTTGGAACGAATTGATAGAGAATTTTAGGAGTTTTTGGAGGAATTCCGGAATAAATTTCTGGAGTTATCTCGAAAGAGGTGTAGGGAGAAATCATGGCAAGTTCTCCTAGATAAATTACAGATGAGGTATCTTTAGGAATCTGTAAAAAAAAAAACTGCTGGAAGAGTATCAGAGAGAACTTCTGGAGGAATCCCAAATAAATCCTCGGCTGAATCACATTGCGAACTCTCTGGGAATCCTAGATGAAACTTTTAGAAAAACCGTGGATGAAATTCCTGGAGGAATCCCGGAACGAATTTCTTTGGAATCCTACAAGGAATTCTTGGGAAGAATGCCACCAGCGAGTAAAAATCAGCTTCATCCTCGGCCGCGTTCCTTCTTTTTCTTCTTCTTCTTGTTGGCTCTTCGTTCCCACTTGGCCTGCTTCTCTTCAACTTAGCGTTCTTTGCGCACTACCACAGTTATTAATTGAAGGGCTTTCTATACCTGCCATTGCATGAATTTGTATATTGTGGGGCAAGGACAATGATACACTATACCCAGGGAGTCGGGAAAATTTCCTCTACCGGAACGGGAATTGGCCATCGAAAACCTTACCACTGTGGTCCATAGTGGTCCACTAGGCTAACTGGAGACCCCACATTTGCGTTTACTGGGTCATTCTGCACTTGGTTCGCACATCTTGCACGCTGTTCTCCAGATCTTCTTGTACCATCCGGATCTCATATGAACACCAGCTTTGCAGGGTTGTTGTCCAGCAATCCAAGGGCGTAGCCAGCTTTTCGGTCAGGGGGGGGTCAAGCACCCTTAGTAAATATGTACCTACTAGCTTTTATAACTAAACGCAACACGATGAAATTGAATATAATTACATTATATTCTAAAAGCATTACTTAACCCTTAACCCTATTGTATTTTGTACAATACGTTAAGAAAAAGCTCGCCTGATCTACACAAATCAACGTGGTGCTGGTAGCGGTGACCAATTTCTGAAAGATTAAGGATTTTTATTTACTCGTTCATTATTTTGCTCTGATTTTTTTGTTAATGTATACAAAACATTCATCAGAAATTATAGCTGAACTATTTTGGAAATTACGAACTCTTTTGAGGATAAACCTAGAATTTCCTGGTTCCTGTATGCGTCCATTTATCTTCCAATACTATTTGCTGGACAAATTCCTCCAGAAATTTTTAAATTCCAGAAGAAATTCCTGTAAGAATTTCAGAAAATAAACCTGTACGTGTACATATTCCTGGATAAATTATGGGAGGAATACCTAGTGAAATTTCTGAAGAGATCTCATGAGGAAATCCTAGAAGAAATCCTAGATAAATTTCTGGAGGATTCCTTGGAGGAAATTCTGGAGAAATTCCTGGAGGAATTATGGACGGAATCTCTAGTAAAATTTCATAAGAAATCTCTTTAAAAAATCCTAGCGGAAATCTTAAAGAAATGTGTGAAGGAATCCTTGAAGGAAAGGCTGTAGAAACTTATGAGCAAATTCCTGGCGTAATTCCTGAAGGAATTCTTGGATTGGACCCAGCAGGAATTCCTGGAGAATTTCCATGAGCAATTTTTTGGGTGAATTCTTGGAATCCCTTGGAGAATTCCTGAAGAAATCTCAAGAGGAATTGGTGGAGAAATTTCTGAAAAAATCCCTTGAGAAATTCCAGAAAGATTTCCTCAAAGAATCTCTGGGAATATCCCTCGAAAAATTCGTGGAGAAATCCCTGAAGTAATTCCTGGAGGAATGTCTGGGGGAATCCCTGAAAATTTCCTCAAAGTATTCCTGGAGAATTTCCTGAAAGAATCTCTGAAGAAATCCCAAGAGGATTTCCTGGACGAATTGCTGGCATAATTCCTGAAGGATGCCAGGAGTATTTCGGAAGAAATTCTTGGGGTATTTCATGGAGGTATTCCCGAAGAAATTTCCTGAGGAAATTCCTAGATAACATCCCGGACGAATAAATGGAGGAGTCCCTATTTAGTAGTATTCCTGTGGAAATTTCTGGAGGAATCTCTAGAGGAATTCTTGAAAGATTTACTGGATGAATATCTAGAGAAATCTCCAGAAGAATTCTGAGAGATTTCTGTTTCTATTTCTGTTATTTTACTATTTCTGAAAGAACCATTTGAGAGATTCCTGGAGGAATTTCTAGCGGAATTGCTAGTGCAGTTCCTGGAGAAATTCTCGAAGGAATTTCTTAAGGAATCCCTGGGGTTATCCTTGAATAAATTTGTGAAGAAATCCCTGGAGGAATCTTTGGAGGAATCCCTGGTGGAATACCTGAAGGAATTCCTGAAAAATTCCTGAAGGAATTCCTGGAGAATATTTTTGAAGAACTTCGAAAGAAATCCCCGGAGGGAGCGGACCTGGTGTGATGGTTAGAACTCTTGACCATCACGCCGAGGACCTGGGATCGAATCCCACTCCCGACAAACTCGCAAAGCGTAGTAAAGCGTGGGTCCCGAGATGAACTAGCCTAGGGCTAAAAATCTCGTTAATACAGATAAAAAAAAAGAAATCCCTAGAGGATTTCCTGGATTTTCTGATGGGGAGTGTAGAATTAGCAACTAGTTAAAATACAAAAAAATAAAAACCAAAAAAAAAATTCCTGATGGAATTTCGGGATTCCTTTGGGAATTTCAGGAGGAATTTCTAAGAGATATTCTTGAAAGAATTACTGGATGAATTTCAAGAGAAATTCTGGGAGATTTCTATTTCTTATCTATTATTTTTCTATTTCTGAAAAAAATCCCTTGATAAAATCCTGGAGGAATTTCTACCGGAATTTCTGGATGAATTCATGGATAAATCCTCGAAGGAATACCTGAAGGAATCTCTGGGAGAATCCTAGAAGAAGTTTGTAAAGAAGTCTCTGGGGGAATCCCTGAAAAATTACTGATTGTATTCCTCCAGGAATTTCCTGGAAGAATTTATGAAGAACTCCCTACAGGATTTCCAGGAAGAATCCTTCTGGAGGATTTCCTGGAGGAATCTTCGGAGGATTTCCTGGAGGAATCCCTGAAAAATTCCTGAGGGTATTCCTGGAGAATTTCCTGGAAGAATTTCTAAAAAAAATTCCAGAAGAATTTCACGAAAAAAATTCTGGAGAAATTGTTGACATAATTTCAGAAGGATGTCCAGGAGCAATTCCTGGATCAATTCCTAGAGAAATTGCTGGAAGAATTCCTGAAGAAATTCTTGGGGTAATTCCTGAATAATTTCCTGGAATAGTTCTTGGAGAAACTCCTGGATAAAAGCCTTGAGGAATGCCTGAAGGAATTGCTGGCGGAATCCTTGAAGGAATCTCTGGGATAAATTTCTGAGAAAAATCCCCTGAGAAATTCCCGGAAGGATTTCAAGAGAAATCTCTGGAGCAATTCCTGGGAAAATCTCTGGAAAAATCCATGAAAAAGTTCCTGGACGAGTTTTTAGTGGAATTCGTAGAGCGATTTCTGGAGGGAAAACTGGAAGATTTCTTGGTGGGATTTCTGGAAAAATTCCAGAAGGTATTCCTAGAAAAAATCCTAGAAGAATTTCTGAAGGAATCCCTGAAGAATTTCCTGGAGTAACTCCTGGATAAATTGCTGATATAATTTATGATGGAATTCCTTGAATAATTCCTGGTGTAATTCCTGGAGAAATCCCTGAAAAATTCCTGGAGGTATTCCTGGAGAATATTCTTGAAGAATTTCTGAAGAAATCCCCAGAGGATTTCCTGGAAGAATCCTTGGAGAAACTTCTTCAGGATTTACTGGTGGAATCTTCAAAGAATTTCCTGATGAGATTCCATGGAGAAATCTCTAAAGGAATCCCTAAAGCGATTCCGATTGAATCTCGGGAGAAATTCCTGGAGAAATACCTAGAGGAATTATTGACAAAATTTCTGCAAGATGTTCAGGAGCAATTCCTAGAGAAATTCCTGGGGGAGTTCATGTAGAAATTGCTGTGGTAATTCCTAGAGAAGTTCCTGAACAAATTCCTGGATAAAATCCTGGAGGAATGTCTGGAGAAATTCCTAGAGATATTCCTTTGGGAATTTCTGGAGGAATCTCTAGAATAATTCTTGGAAGAATTACTGGATGAATTTCTAGAAGAATTCTGGGAAATTTCTATTTCTATTCTATTATTTTTCTATTTCTGGAAAAATCCCTTATGAAAATCCTGGAGGAATTTCTAGCGGAATTTCTGGATGAATTCTTGGAGGAATCCTAGAAGAAGTTTGTGTTGTTGGTTTTCCTCCAGAAATTTCCTGGAAGAATTTATGAAGAAATCCCTAGAGGATTTCCAGGAAGAATCTTAAAGAGGAACTTCTGTGGGATTTCCTGGAATCTTCGGAGGATTTTCTGGAGGAATCCCTGAAGAATTCCTGAGGGTATTCCTGGAGAATTTCCTGGAAAAATTTCTGAAAAATTATTGGAGAAATTGTTGACATAACTTCTGAAGCAATTCCTGGATCAATTCCTAGAGAAATTGCTGGAGATATTCCTTAAAAAATTCTTGGGGTAATTCCTGGAGAATTTCCTGGAATAGTTCTTGGAGAAATTCTTAAATAAAATTCTGGAGGAATTGCTGGAGGTTCTCCTTTGGGAATTGCTGGCGGAGTCCTAGAAGGAATTTCAGGAGGAATCTCTGTAGGAGTTCTTTCAACAATATATGGTTGAATTTCTGGGGGAATCTCTAGAGGAGCTCTGGGAGAAATTTCTGAAAAAATTGCCTGAGAAATTCCCGGAAGGATTTCTAGAGAAATCTGTGGAGGAATTCCTGGAGAAATTCTCGAACGAATTTTTGAAGAAATCCCTGGAAAAATCAAAAAATCAAATCAAAAAAGTTTCTGGAGGAGTTTTTAGTGCAAGTCCTGGAGAAGTGCCTGTAGCAATTCCTGGAGGAAATACTGGAAGATTTGTTGGCGGAATTTTTGGAAAAATTCCAGAAGGTATTTTTAGAAAACTCCTGGAAGAGTTTCTTGAAGGAATCCCTGAAGGATTTCCTGGAGTGATTCCTAGAGGAATTCCTGAAGAAATTCGTGGATGAATATCTTACAGAATTCGTATAGGAATACCAGAAATAATTCCTTAGGAAATCGCGGATGGAGTTCTTGAACAAATCCGGGGGAATCCTTAGAAGAGTTTCTGAAGAAACGCCAGAAGGAAACCCGGAAGAAATTTCAAGAGGAATTACTAAGGGAATTCCTAAGCAGTTCCTGGAGGAAGTACTGAATCAATTCCTAGAAAAGTTCCTTAAAAATACAAAGAGGAATTGCTGGAGAATCCTTAAAAAGAGTTCGTGGGAGAAATTTTGGAGGATGTTTGAAATAAGTTGTTCCAAAAAGAATCACAGAAGGAAGTCCCGAATTAAGACCTGCAGAAGTTCTTGGTGGAATCCCTGGAGGATATCCTAGAACAATACCCGTAGAGATTAACGGAGGAATCTTTAGAAATACTCCTGGAGGAATTTCTGGAGAAATCTCTATACGCATTTCTGAATTAATCCTTGGATGAATTTTTAGAGGAATCACTGCAACAATTCCTTGAGGATCCCTGGAATAATTCTTAGAGGAATCTCTGAAGAAATTCATGGTGAAATCCCAGTAAAAATTTCTGAAGAAATTGCAGATGGAATCCTTGGAGAAATCCTGAAGGAATTTTAAGAAGACTTCGTGGAAGAGCTCCTTGGGGAATCCCTGTAGCAGTTCCTGAAGAAACCCCAGGAGAAATCCTGGGGAATTCCAAAACAGTTCCTGAATGAAGTTTTGGATTATTTTTTGGAGTAGGGTCTGGGATCATTTGGGCAGGAGCACCTATTTTGGGCACTTGCTGCTACAACTCAGTCAATTTCAAACCGATTGACTTGATTTTTTGTACATGGCTAGATACTGTGCCTAGCTGATCGCGTTTAAAAAATTATGTCAATAGGTTGAAACTTGACTGAGTTTTAGGAGCAAGTGCCCAAAATAGGTGCTCCTGCCCAAATGGTCCCACACCCTAGTTCCTGAAAGGATTCAAAAAAAATCCTGAAGGAATTCTAAAAATTGTTCCTGGGGGAACCCTTGGAGGATTTTTTTAAAAATAATTCCTGGAGTTGATTCTGAAAGAAACACAGAAGATATTCCCGAGTGAATCTTTGGAGGAACGCTTGAAGGAAAACCTGGAGGAATCCCGGAAGCAATCCCATGATGAATTCCTTAGGAAATCCCAGGAAAGCTTTATTAACAAATTCCTGGAAGAATTTCTGTAGGAAAAAAATGAAGACATCCATGTCTGCAATAATTTTTGGACGAATTATTGTTGGAATTTTTGGATGGACTCCCAAAAGAATGTTTAGTACAATGATTTAAGGAACTCCTGAAAATTCCTGCAGGAATCATCGGAAAAAGCACTGGAACAATCACTGAAGGAACTTCTAAAGATGTCCCAGGAGAAAATCCCGGAATAATGTCTGGTGAAGCCCATACAGGAATTCTTGAAAAACTCTCTGGAGCAATCCAATGAAGGAAGCTATGGAAAATTCCGGAAGAAATTCAATGATGTATCCTTGCAGAAGTATCTGTAAAAAAACTGAAGGAATCGTGGGAGGAATTCTTGAATCATTTCTTGGAACAAACCCTAAAAAGGACTATCTGAACCCTGCAATATGTCCATGGAAGAATTCACGAAAAAGAAACTTCTGGACATGTCCCTTGACGAATTTCTGAAAGAATCCTTGGAGAAGTTCCTGAATAAATGCCTGAAGGAATTTCTGGAGATGTCCTTGAAAGAATTTGTAAAGAAATCCCAGGTATTATTTTCTTAGCATGACGTTTGTTTGAATTGAATACAAGTGAAAATTCGTGTAACAGTAGCACATAACTGCACTCTATAGCAGCATATAATTCAACAAAGTCCTTCTTTTTCCCGACCGGAAACTTGGAATGCTGTTTTTGTATTCCATGAATAAACATCACAAAATTTAACCAATCAACCAAGCTTGTTATTTGGTTAAATTCTATGATAAGATTGACATAGATCCCTTGGAGAAATACTTGGCGAAATTTTCTGTGATTCTCAAGGAAAAAAGGTTTGATAATTGTAGATAAAAACCTCAATTATTAGAATAGTCTGGGGAATAGTTTTTTCAAATATTTTTTTCTGGTATTCTTGAATTTGATAATTTTTGAGTCGGCTCGAATTAAAAAAAAAATCTGTCGGCCAGGGGGGGGCCACGGCCCCCCCCTGCCCCCCTCTGGCTACGCCCTTGCAGCAATCTCTTGCACATTGCCAAAAATGATTCTAAGCACAGGAAGTTCAAATACTTCGAATGCTTGCATGTCCTTCTCGAGCACGAGACACGCTCAAGACACGCCCGTAGAGAACCACCGGTCTTATCAGCGATTTGTTCATGGTATATTTGGGGCGAGGGTAAATCTTTTTCAACCGAAGGTTCTTGTAGATTCCACCGATGATGCGCCTTTGTATTTCATGATTAAAGTTGTTATCGGCCGTTAATTAGGATTCACAGAAGACGAAGTCCTCCTCCACCTCGAAAAAGTCCCCGTCTATCGTACATTGCTTGCCCTGTCGTTCGTAGTTCTGCCGAGACTTTAGGGCGATATTCAATGAAATTTTCTTTCAAATTTTGATATTCAATCGTGGTTGTATCAACCTATTCCTCATAAATTTGGAATTCAACATTTGAAACGTATGGTATTCGAGTATTCTTACTGAAAATTTGAATACATTTTATCTACGAAATCAAAAGTTATCGTGAATTGAATTTTTAATCCAAATGCATAGGTTTTACAGTATTTATAGCAATTAAACAGTTACTATTTACTACAAGAAGACGACCTTACAGTTGAGGTCGAAATAGATATCTGTCAAAGGATGCAAATTCTTAGTGGAATTCAAAGGAACAGTACTTAACGCGATTTTCTTTTTATTTACAGATATTCCTCTAACAAGCTCAGGTTAATCATCATCAGCATGGCTACCAAGCGGACGGAGCAGAGTTATTTCATCGATTTGAAGAGATCCATCATCAGCATTCAGAAGGACGTGGCATTTCTGAAGAAGTGTCAAAAGGAGAAACTAACACCCGTTAGTCATAGGATTAAGGTCAAGAAGCACATCCCACCCAGCGTCACCAGGAAGGCCGAATCAGAGTACATCGCAGACACCATCAAACGCCACTACGCCAAGTTGGACAAGCTGACACTTAAGGCGAAACTGGAAGCATTTACTCACTCTTAGGTTTATGATTTTTTATTAAACAACGAATCAATATTTTCAAAATCGGTTTTCGTGCACATGTAGAGTATGGATCAAGGTATCTTCTGATTTTTTTTTTTGTAGTGGAAAATATTTTTCGTTTTTGCAAAAAACACTTTTGAACAAAATTTCACAAAAAAATGGTTTATGCAAAAATGGAAAACATTTTCCAACTCAAAAAAATTCAGAAGATACCTTGATCCATACTCTACATGTGCACGAAAACCGATTTTGAAAATATTGCTTCGTTATTTAATAAAAAATCAAAAACCGAAAAAATGAGAAAATGCTTCCAGTTTCGCCTTAAGTGCTATTCCCTGCATTTAAAGTTGGCCAACGAATATCCGGAAGGCTTCCCATTGTTCCTCAACAAGACCACCGAGACCAGAGCGACGAAGGACACCCACACTACTGTTCCGATGGTTCAATGCATTGATGGATTCGTAGTAAACCGCTCCACGCAACAGCTCACAGAGGAACAATTGACACACCTCAATAAGGGGTTAGGATTTGCGGTTACTTTGAAGCCAGACGTGGAACAGAACATGGAAACAGCGATCACACAGAACGTTAACATCAAAGACCAAAATACAGCCAGGAACATCATAGCAGACGCCATCAAAACAAGACAGCGCAGTAAGGTAAATTCAGACGAGACAAGGATTGTAACGGAACTTAAAAAGAAACCAGTATACTACATGAAGGCAGACAAAGGTAACGCGGTTGTTATTATGGACAAGAGGGACTACGACGAACAGATGGAGAAGAAGATAAACGAAGGGCCATACAGACATCTACGAGTAGACTCACTACGCGGATTAATTAAGCTGACAGACAAGACCCTGAAAGACTGTAAACCCATCATCGGAGAAGCTCGTTTGAAGGAAGCAAATCCCATTCTCCCGCGGATCAAAGATCTTCCTAAAATTCACAAACCCGGTCAAGAGATGCGAGAGATTATTTCAGCTGAAGGATCCCCTACCCACAAATTGGCTAAATGGTTAGTCAAAGAGTTCCAAAGTATGCCAAAACCCTTCCCCACCAGTTCGGCCAAAAACACTCAAGAGTTCACCCAAAAGTTGTTGGAATCAGAAACCATCGAGGAGGACGAGATTATGGTTTCTTTCGACGTTGCAGCACTATTCCCAAGTGTCCCTGTAAAGGATGCTCTTAACCTTCTCGAGGATTGGTTACTACCCCAAAAGTCTGACGCAGCTTGGAAAAGAAAAGTTAGGACTTATTTACGTTTAGCTAGGCTATGCATGGATGAGAATTACTTCCAATTCCGTGAACAGTTCTACAAGCAGACCAAAGGTGCCCCCATAGGAAATCCCCAATCCCCATTTTTATGCGAGCTTTTCATGGCAAATTTAGAAACTAGGCTAAAGGAGCAAGGTTTACTTCCGGAGAAATGGTGGAGATACGTCGACGATATTTTCAGTGTGATCAAACGGGAAGCTTTATCTAAGGTTCTAGAGGTCATCAACAATGTGCATACGGATATCAGGTTCACTCACGAGGAAGAAAAGGAGGGAAAACTTCCATGTTTGAATCTATTAGTTAAGAGGGAAGACAGTTCATCGTTCGAATTCGAGATTTACAGGAAACCTACCAATACCATGCGTGTCATCCCCTATTCGTCGAATCACTCCTTCCAACATAAGATGGCAGCTTTTCACCACACTCTACCTCTAAGCGATGACGGGAAGAATAAGGAACTCACTCACATATTCGAAACAGCGAAAATCAACGGATACAAGGAGAGTACAATTCAGGCCGTCATCGACAAAAAGGAGAGGTTGTGATATCGAGGTTCCCTAACAACTCTTACTCCTATTTCAGAATCTTTGAAACGAGTATCAGTCCCTTTCGATCAACACATCACTAATAGTTTACGTTCTAGGCTCAGTAATTTTGGGATCGATTTAGTATATTCTAGCAGAAACAATCAGTTGAAGACTTCGTTAGGCTCTACAAAGGATCGGGTTAACACCCTTAACAAGGCTGACGTTTACAAAATCAGTTGCTCCCATTGTGATAAGGTCTACGTTGGTCAAACAAAACGGTCTTTGGAGGTTAGATTCAGGGAACATATGGCGGAGGTGGAAAAGGCGCAGAGGACAGTGAGTAGAGGTTTGGAACACGATTTCAGGTCGAAAGTTGCTGAACATGTCTTTGAGGTCTCCCATATCGTTCCAAACCGTAGCCTTCAACGTGGTATAGTCTGGATCCAATTTATCCATGAAACACGCTCTGTAGATGTCATTGTAGAGTTTTCAAGCCTGAAATAAAATTAATCTTTAGTTAATTAAACGCTTACATTTAAAAGATTGTGTAGCTTAGAACCTGCTTCAAAAACCATCAAAGCGTCCATAAAATTGTTACATGCTTTTCCTGTGAAGCCATACGTTCGTTGCTGATGTCTCACAACAGCCATCATGGACCACAACTATACCTTTTCAGGACTTGCTTTTTGGCGGCTTTGTACAATGCGTTCCAAGAGTTATGTGTAAAGCAGGTTGGGGAGTGGCAGTCAATATCAACTTCTGAACTATACCGTTAACTAGGGGATCATTTACACAATAAACATGGCTTATTGGTGATTTGATGTTGCATGAAGAAGAAGAAGAAGAAGAGCGATGATGTTTTGAAAAATCCCTTTCCCTATAACACAGGGGATGATTTTAAAATGTCTCTATAAAATCTAAAACAAAATCTAATTAAAAATGATTTGATGTACGGTGTTAGACTTTGGACGAACTACGAATTAAGTACCTTATCAGGAAAAAAATGTTAAATCTAAATTTACACGTTCAATATGTTTATTTGCCATAAATAATGTAAAAACCTATGGATTTGAATTATAATTTCAATTCTCGATAACTTTTGATTTCGTAGATGAAATGTTCTCAAATTTTCAGTTAGAATGCTCGAATAACATATGTTTTGAATATTGAATTACAAATTTATGAGAGACAGGTTGATAGCCACGATCGTGATACAATCACGATTGAATATTAATAGTTAAAAGAAAATTTGATTAAAAATCGCCCTAAAATTTAAAATCGCTAAACTATCAATTCTCTCGATGAAACATTTCCAAAATTTCAGAGATGATACCTGGATACTATATCTTTCGAATGGTGGGTATTTTATTTTGTTAATAACGGTTTTAGACACACCGTGGTCCGTGAACTCTTTGGCAATACTGAAGATGAATCCCAGTATCCTGGAGGTTGTTCGAACAACATAGTTGACATGGTGTTTGAAATAGAGCTCATTATCATTAGAGTACACCAATTAGCAAATACATTCACCTGGCGTTGAAGAGAATCGCAGTCTTCAAACGAGCAAATTTGAAGGAACGGCTTAAGATCTCCAGCGTGCGCAGATTTTTTTTTTCTAACTCATTCTCGTAAAAAACATGAGATAGAGAAAGATGGAAGAGCCCCCTATTTCATCTCGCTGTTTCTTGTAAACACATCAACACGTCGTTGGATAACAACCCGACTAAAATGGTTCTCGAGAGTCATCCGACCGGGATAAGAAGACGTGGTGCACAACGAGCTGGCTGGGTCGACCAAGTGGAGGACGATCTGCGGACAAACAGCCATGGACCGAGCAGAATGGAAGCGACTCCTGCGTACAGCAGAGGATACTCAGGCCTTAGTCTAACCGGTAAGGTAAGTAAGGGATTAGGATAGCAAGGAAGTAAGAATTCTGAAACACTATGAAATGAAAAGATTGCTGGTGCTATGAAACTTGTTTTTGTTACTCGATAAACATGTGATAGGGTATCGCACCACTTGGGCGGTGGCTTCTATTTTCGTCTGTTTTCCACTATAACTCAGTCAATTTTGATCCAGTTGACTTGATATGTTGTATACGGGTAGATACTATACTTATCTCACCGCATTCCAAAAATTGTGTCAATTGGTTCAAATTTGACTGAGTTATAGCGCGATTCCCTACTTATTGAAAAGTCGTTTAAATTTTGTTAGATTTTTTTACGGCGGTGTGGACTAATGAGAGTTTTTATAATAGTGTGTGTGTCCGTAGAATATCGCAAATAACTAAAGAGCTAGTCACCAAGCTGTCTAATTGTGTTTACTAACAGTGGGCACACCTGCCAATAAGCGTGCCAACTAATTATAAATCTCCTTCAGCACGCAAAGAAAAACATCGAACGATCGCATTCCTTTGTGAACTGCATTCGACAAGCTTTTGCCTCGACCGCCTGCCGCCCGGTCAGCCAAAGAAGCTGATGCAACACCGCATATTGCATCTCGTCACAATCTTGTTTTTGCGCAATCACTAAGCTGCTACATGCAATTTCCCCGACCGACCGATATGTAACGCTAATCCCAACGATCCGTTGACACTCACTTCTACACGATCATAAAACAGCTTCGAAAATGTGTACCTTTCTAATCCACATAGCCATAAGCTTCCCATTCGGTTTCTTCTCCCCTCAATCGAGCAAATTGGTTTGTGTGACGATTATGGTTCTCTAAAATTTCGTTCTGGCGTTTGAAACGGCTGTTCAGTGTTCAGGCGATCGAAGAACCGCGCGGGGTCTTTGAACGGTTCCCCTCGCTTTGTCGAGCTGTAGGTCGATCGCAGGCAGGAGGAAAATTGATATCGGGAAACAAAAGCCGTGTGCTAAACGCTTTCTCAAATTACGTCCCAAACCAGGAATCCATCAATCTACATCAATGCAACACCACGTAGGTACCTAAAATCGATGTTGCGGTGGTGATGACGACGGTGACGAGTGACTTTGCCGATGACTTCGGATGCCTTCGGAAGCCCCGAAATACAAATGATCGGGTCGGTGTGGATCGTCGGAGCAATTATTCTCCGATGAGGTGGGAGCTGAGAGGAATCATTTGAAATAGTGATTTGCACCCTCGGAATAGTGTTTCCATTCGGAGCTGGGGGGCATGGTTTCACCCAGTGGTTTCCAAACAACGATACAACTTCCAGGTGCCATCATACTTCAACGACTAGGTATTTAGGGAGGCACTCCGCCACGAGTGCAACTTACTAGGTTTGTAAGCACGGAAACTACCCGGAGACCTATTGGCGTATAGACCAATATGCTTGATCAACACGGCGGGTAAGGTGCTCGAGAAGGTCATCGTCAACAGGCTGTTGAGACACATCTAGGGTCTAAATGGTCTCTCGACTAACCGGTTCGGTTTTCGGAAAGGGAGGTTAACCGTTGACACTATCTTGTCGGTTACTGGTCTGTGTAGATAGTGGTTCAGCGTAAGATGAGGGGGATTCGCTACTGTGCAGTGGAGACTCTGGATGTAAGGAATACCGATGCGCTCCTGCATATGGGAAACCCGGGTACTAGCACAAGATTCTCGGAAGTTAATTCCAAAATCGAGTGCTAAATAGTTTACGACACAGAGTTAGGTCGAAAGTGCTTCCACGTAACCTCAGAGTTTCACAAGGTTCGATCCTGGATTCCTGACGACATTACACTGAAGGTCTACTGTGAATCGAAGATGTGGAATTGACTGCAGCTCACGTGATCGCAGTTGTGAAGGAGTGGATAACCTCCAAGAAACTGGAACTAGCTCACCACAAAATTGAAGTGAAGGTTGTTAACAACCGAAAGTCGGAGCAGCAAGCGGTGATCAGTGTAGACATAGACTTCCCAGCACATAGTGTATCATTGTACTTGCCTCACAATATTACAAAATTGTGCAATGACAGCAAAGGAAGCCCTTCAATTAATAACTGTAGAAAAGTTTAAGGAACACTAAGTTGAAAAGTGGCAGGCCAAGTTCCAGTGGAAACGTGGAGTCCCATGGAAGAAGAAGAACTTGTCTACGCATAGCCGCAGCGCACCTTAGATAATTAATTATCTATGATCACACGCACGCCAGAACACCGCCACCCTGGTGGAGGTGAAATAGTGACGATCAAAACGTGATATTAGTCTGATATAAGAAATGAAAATAATATCTAAAAAATGTTCCTGGAAAATCTGAACAGTATCAAAATTTGATATTTAAAGATCAAACGAATAGATTGCTGCTGCTATTGGCTAGATATGATGATGATGTTCCAGAAGTAATCTTGTTATAATATTTTTAGATCTTTTATCTCTTATATCAATCGAACCAATATAACTTTTTGATCTCCATATCAAAATATGCTATTATTGAGCTCTTTTCCTCTACCCGGTATCAGCTTGCCCCAGCTTAGACCGAGTAGGTTTCGCTCACGGTGGAGCGTCTCCTTGAAAACCTCGTCATTGAAGTATGATGTCTTCCACCTACGAGGGATTGGCCTTGGCCTAGCCGTCTCTTCCTCTACCCGCTGCATACTGTTGTTGTAATCGATACATTAGTGAACCGCCAGGTGATCGCTGTAAGTGTAGGCATCGTCTAAGTACCCCCCTGAAGTACTTGTTAGGCCAGGATTACAAAGCCGCTTAGCCTTTCCTACTTTTGGTATCGTCATTAGCCTTCTAGCAGGATTTGACCCCGCTGGCTGGTTTATAAAACGGCATCCCCATTCCACATCCCAGAAATTGTAGTCACCTGCTATTACCACCGCGCTTCGCCCTGTCAGCATGGTCGTCATACAGTCCAGCATCTGCGTCTGGCAGGACCTTTACAGCTCCATAACGTGTGCCCTGGTTCCATCTGAAGCAAGCCTCCGGCGGCTTATGTATGGTAAGTTGGTATACCGACTAGCCGACCTTGAGCTTCCCTACTTTAACGGACTTGTTGGCGTCCGCCACAGGTACCTGTACCAAGGCCACTTGTACGCCTGCCGGGCCTTTCTGTAGACGAACGGCTGCAGTAGCCACCTGCACCTCGCACTTTTGCCGCAGTGCCGTGACGAGCTTGTCCGCATAGGTGATCTCCTTTAGGTTTTTCACTTTCAGAGTCGCCTTCGCTGTGAGCGCCCTCAATTCGACAGCTTCGCCAAGGACTTCTTCCGCCAGACTCTTTTAGGCGGCGCGCTTGCGCCATTTATCGCGCTTGAGCTCGAGGATCATTTCGCCTGTACGAGTACGTATAATACTGCGTACGTCGGCTCCCAGATCCAGGAGCTTAGCGTCGCTCCTCATCGCCTTCAAGAATTCCAGATATTTGGACTCTTCCGTCTCGATGAGAAGTGCGTCAAGCTTCTCGCACTTGGCACCTCCCTTTTGACATTCCTTTTTCCCTTCTACTATCGTCGGGGAAGGACATCCCCCTGACCCGTCCCAACATGTGGTAGCTGGGGACCTATCATTGATTGCAACCCCAGTTCCCTTCAATCCCGAACGGACTGGTCTTGTCTGGCCCACGCTTCACAGCTTTCAGGGACACCTGGCTGGGGTTATGACTTAGCAGCATAACTACAGCGACTACAACCTCCTAGCCTTGCGGGTTCCGACTGGTAGCTCCTCTTCTGGCGGTTGCTCCACACACTTCTGCCATTGCTTGTAATGGCATACGGTGCACTTTTAGGACTACACGCGAGTTCAAAGGCCTCCATGGGGGTAGGGTTCGGTATCTCCAACTTCAGGGATTCTGCCGCTGCAACAGTTGCTATTTATTTCCCATGGTCCTATTTGGCCGTCATCGTTGACTTACGAAGTCTCATCAGGACCTGCTTGAGGTCCGCACTAATGTTAGGCTTCGAGAACGCAATGTCAATGATGAAGTCATGCTTTGCAACCACCCCCATTGCAAAGAGACCATCTCTGTTTTTATTGATAGCCCTCATCAACCACGCTCCATCCGTGACCTCTCCCGAAAAGGGGCTGTTCATAAACCACGTAGACCGAATTTCGGTCATTTCAGAACCACAACAACCGCAAATCGATCACGTTCTGATTGACGGACGGCACTTCTCCGACATTATCGACGTCAGGGCCTAACGTGGCGCTAAGATCGACTCTGATCAGTACCTGGTGATGATTAAACTGCGCCCAAAACTCTCCGTTATTAACAATGTACAGTACCGGCGGACGCCACGGTACAACCTAGAGCGACTGAAACAACCGGATGCTGCCACCGCATACGCGCAGAATCGCGAGGTAGCGTTGCCGAACGAGGGTGTGCTCGATGTGGCCCCTCTAGAGGACTGCTGGAGTACAGTCAAAGCAGCCATCAACAACGCAGTCGAGAGCACTATCGGGTACGTAGAACGGAGTCGACGAAACGATTGGTTCGACGAGGAGTGCAGAGCGGTTCTGGAGGAGAAGGATGCAGCGCGGGCGGTAATGCTGCAGCATGGAACCCGACAGAATGTGGAGCAATACAGACAGAAGCGGAAGCAGCAGACCCGTCTCTTCCGGGATAAAAAGCGCCGCCTGGAAGAAGCGGAGTGCGAGGAAGTGGTACTGCTCTGCCGTTCACAAGAAACACGTAAGTTCTACCAGAAGCTTAACGCATCCCGCAAAGGCTACGTGCCGCAAACCAATTCTGCAGGGATAAGGACGGGAGGCTCCTGATGGACAAACGTGAGGTGATCGAAAGGTGGAAGCAGCCTGAATGACGAAGAGAATGTAGGCACGTGATCAAGGCAGTGGAGGAAATGACTAAGTCGGTGCAGCAGAGGACGGAAACGAACCAAATCCCACGCTGAGGGAAATTAAGGATGCCATCCACCAGCTCAAAAACAACATACCGGCTGGTAAGGACGGTTTCGCAGCAGAACTCATCAAGACGGGCCCGGAAAAGTTGGCCATCTGTCTGCACCGGTTAGTAGTCAAGATCTGGGAAACCGAACAGCTCACGCAAAACAAGAAAAGCTACCAAAAATTGAGATATGCCTTTTCTACCAATTTATGTATTAAAAACGTACAGAAAATGTGATAAATCATAATCCATTCGTTGTATTAAGATGCGCTACACGGTTCCATAGCTTCCATACCACTACACACAAACACCTCCATTCAAACCCGAGAAGTTGAACCGGGTTGCGTCTAAAAATAACTTTCGCTTCGCTGCTGAGCTTCGCGTCCTATTGTCTACATGGAATTTTCCACTTGCAAACAGCAACCTGCTGGATGCGGGCTTTTCAGTGCACAATGGGTCTAGAGTCGTATTTACGAAGACAAAAATGTTTCTGCCAAGTTCTGTCATTTCTTTTTTTTTTTCATTATTGTGAAATGATTACGGTCAATCAAGTGTGGCTTATCCAAAAATCTGCTGATTAATTATTCTCTATGCAATATCAGAATGTTTTACAAAGTTATAGCAAATTTACAAAAATAAAACATTCGATTGATTTGTCTTTATTCAAGAGACTTTCAGCCCTTGGATAAAACATTCGAATCATTAGAACTTTTCGAAAAGTTTTCAATAAATTGCAACTCCAAAGGCAAAAATTTGGTCATATTTTAGTCGAGTCCAACGATACATGAAGACCAATACATTAGTCACAAACTTTCAAAATTTAATTTAATTCGGTTCGCTTAGTCCTAAGGTACAGTAATTTGATAAACGGAAGTCAAAAACTAGATATAGATAGAAGGGCTCTAATTTCGTGTAAAGTTGAATAATCAATCAAGCTCAAATTTGCACCAATTAAATCAAACTCGTTGAGCAACAAGTAATCAAAATTTGAATAGTTTTGATGGACTTTATAAAAGGATACAACTTGCTAAAAATGTTTTAGGCAATTTTTAAAACTTAGCATGCTTTTGTATATACCACTAGGCGGTGCTAGAGGTCAAGCAAATTTTAAATTTAATATATCTCAGAATTCTGGTCACTTACAAAGTTGGTGACTTTGACAATGTTGTTTGGTAGGTCAAGGGCTTACAGTTAATGGTCCATTTGTTTCGAAATTTTGCCACAAGGAAGCGCAAGTTACACATTTGCAAAATTATGGAAATGAATGTTTTTTTTTTCGTAAAGCAATCAAAAAGCTGTAATTTAGTTTTCTTTAAACATGTTTAAGTCAAGTCAAAGGTTTTTCAAAAAGCTATATATTAGTCATAAATGTGCAAAATTTCATTTCATTCGGTTCCCTTAATCCAGAGATATAGCACTTTAACGAAGTACACTCAAATATGAAACATTTTACTAGAGTCGCTCCAACTTCATGTAAAACTGTCCAATCGAGCTCAAATTTGTACCATTTATAGCTCATTAGTTGTGCAACTAGCAGATAAAATTTGAGAATATTCCCTACACATTATAGAAAGTTACAGGTTGCTGAATATATTCGAGATAATAAGTAAAAGATACATGCTTCTACTAATTTGCAACAAACGCCGTCTACTGACAAAATCCTGAACCAATCAGCTAATCAACTGAAACGCCTTAATAAACCAAACAACATTGCCGAAGAAACCAACTTTCTAAGTAATCAGAGTTCTGAGATATATGGAATATAATAATTAATTTATCGTCAGTGCTACCTAGTGGTGGAATTTTGAATCAAACGGCCCATCACCAGTAAAATCTTGACTGGCCTTACAACTTTGCTAAGTAAACCGAAAATTTAAGTAATCATGGTGCTAAGATGTACGGTATGGAAATTTCACCAGTTCTACGTCTTGCTGTCTGTGATATCTGTCATACCAGAAACAAACAGACGTAACACTGATAAAATGTTTATACCAAATATCGCATCATCCTGATTACTTAGAGAGTTGGTGTCTTTGGCAATATTATTTGGCTGGTCAAGAACTAACAAATGATGAGCCGTTTGATTCAAAATTTCACCACAAGGCAGCGCTAGTGAGCAAACAAATATTATATTCCATATATCTCAGGACACAGATCACTTAGAAAGTTGATGTCTTCGGCGATGTTGTTGGGTTGGTTACGGCCGCTCAGTTGATTAGCTGATTGGTTCAAGGTTCTGTCAGTAGGCGGCGCTAGTTACGAATTAATTGAAGCATGCAACTTTTATTTATTACTAGCTGTCCCGGCAAACTTTGTTTTGCCAAGCTATGGTGGTTTGACAACTGTTGGGTTCATTGCAGCACGGCACTCTAGATCGGTTTAATTGCGATCGTGTTGATTTTCTTCCCAGATCTTAAAAAATCAGGTTTTTATCAATTTTCTTACTTTTTTAGATGATTTTCACAACTTTTACAACTTATAAACACAACCGCCATGAATACGAATCAAACCATGCAAGGGTCATTATGAACGGTTCATCCATTCGTGAGTTTTGTCGCCTCAAAGGGACTTCAAACTCATTTTTATATATATAGATTTCAAATATATTCAGCAAGCTGTAACTTTTTCAAAAATGCACCAAATATTCTAAAATTTTTCCTGCCAGTTGCACAACAAGTAAGCTATAAACGGTACAAATTTGGGTTCGATTGGATAACTTAACATAAAATTGGAGCAACTCTAATAAAGTAGTTCATATTTGAGTGTTCTTCGTTTAATTGCTATATCTCTGGATCAAGTGAACCGAATGAAATGCGACATTGCACAATTATGACTAATACATAGCTCTTTGAAAAACTTTTGATTTGACTTAGACACGTCCAAAGAAAACAAACTTACAGCTTGTTGATTATTTCACGAAAAAATATCAATCATTTGAATGATTTTGCAAATGTGTAACTAGCGCCGCTTAGTGGACCATTAACTGTAAGCCCTTGATTCACTTAACAACGTTGTCGAAGACACCAACTTTCTAAGTAGTGAGAGTCCTGAGATATATGAAATTTAGAATTTGCCGTTTATTGGTGAAATTTCTAATTTAACGATCCATCACCATCATGGCATCGCAAATAAAATTATTAGAAAGCAGATTTTTGAATCAGTTTAACCAGACGAACCACCCTAACATAACAACAATAGGGAATAGGGTCAACAATTGAAAATAAACTTTCTAAAACACAATATGTGTCTAAAAACTTAAAACTGAAGCTTAAACAGTTTTGTCTTCGCAAATACGGCTCTGGACCCATTGTGCAGTGTGGCGGCTGTATCACTTCCATCACCAAGCCACGTTTGTGTTGACGATGATGACTTTCAGCCTCCTGTCTATTCATGTGCAGTTATAGCCTTGCTGGTTAGAGCGCAGGATACTGTGTATCACTATGATAGTGTCTCGGTTCGATTCCCGCCGTCGCCCGTATTTCTTTTTAAACATGTATTGGTATTTGATGCCGCCGCTGCTGCCATGATCAGTCTAAAAATAGAACAAATAATGAGAAACCAGTGCGACAGAGTACACGCACACATGCGAAATTTTCCTTTTCCAGATTCTAGGAAGCCAATACAATTTTTCGTATACTGCTACCTACCAATTTTTGTATTTGCAAGGCCCTAATACAATATTTGTATATGTTTCATACCCAATTGTATTAGAATCTGCCAATCTCAGGTTGCGTGTACAGGAGGAGTGGAAGGAAGGGATAATCTGTCCCATCCACAAGAAAAGCGACAAGTTGTGTGAGAACTGTCGAACGATCACCATTTTCAATGCCGCCTACAATGTGCTATTCCAGATCATCTTTCAAAGTAAATGAGTTCGTGGGAAGTTACCAAGCCGGTTTCATCGACGGCCGGTCGACAACGGACCAGATCTTCACCGTACGGCAAACCCTCTAGAATTGCCCTGAATACCAGGTCCCAACGCACCATCTGTTCACCGACTTCAAAGCGACATACGACAGTATCGACCGCACAGAGCTATGGAAAATCATGGACGAGAACAGCTTTCCCGCGAAGCTTACCACCAGACTGATAAGAGCAACGATGGACGGTGTGCAGAACAGCGTAAGGATTTCGGGTGAACTATCCAGTTCATTCGAATCTTGACGGGGACTACGACAAGCTGATGGGTTTTCCTGTCTACTATTCAACATCGTCCTGGAAGGTGTTATGCGACACGCCGGGCTCAACAGCCGGGGTACGATCTTCACGAAATCAGGCCATTTTGTCTGTTTTGCGGATGACATGCATATAATTACTAGATCATTTGGATCGGAGGCAGAACTGTACACCCGTCTGAAACGTGAAGCAGCAAAAGTCGGACTGGTGGTGAATGCGGCTAAGACAAAGTACATGCTGGTAGGTGGGACTGAGCGAGACAGGACAAGCCTTGGCAGCAATGTTACGATAGACGGGGATACTTTCGAGGTGGTTGAAGAATTCATCTACCTCGGTTCCTTGCTAACGGCTGAAAATAATGTGAGTCATGAAAAACGAAGGTGCATCGTCAGTGGAAGTCGTGCCTACTACGGGCTCCAGAAGAAACTGCGGTCAAAAAAGATTCACCCCCGCACCAAATGCACCATGTACAAGACGCTAATAAAACCGGTGGTCCTCTATGGACACGAGACACGGACGATGCTCGAGGAGGACCTGCAAGCACTTGGAGTTTTCGAGCGACGCGTGCTAAGGACGATGTGCGGCGGCGTGCAGGTGTGTGACGACGAAGGATGAACTACGAGCTCGCTGCACTCTACGGTGAACCCAACATCCTGAAAGCGGCTAAAGCTGGATGGAAACGGTGGGCACAGAGAGCACGATGGGTGGACCAGGTTGGACGTGATCTGGCGAGCGTTGGGCGTGATTGACGTTGGAGAGCTGCAGCTGCCAATCGAGTGTTATGACGGCAAATTGTTGATTCAGTGTTATCATGAATTTAATGTTGAACTAAATAAATGAATGACCTTCCTCACAACTCAAATACCATATCAAAGTACATTTGATCCAATTTAGGTCGTCTAATCTTCCATGGAGTTCAGAACTTCATGTCTACACGTGTAACAGAAGCCTTTTCTTCCACACAGAAAAGGTTACATAATGAACCTTGATTACTGATTTTCTGGAACTGTTTTTCTCGTTTGAAATATTCTGGGTTGTTTAAACTGTGCTGGAACTAAGATATATCCCCGTAAATATGGAACGTGTAAGATCTTGGAAGGAAACAATGCACATTGAACAGGCCAGATTGTGATAATGCCGAACAACAGCCAACGATAGCGATCGCCTCAAATCCAGGTGGTAAAATAAGGCTTGCATTGCAACAGGAAACAATATGGGAGAACCGGATGATATGTTCTGCTGCTAAAGATCAATGATGTGTTCCGTGAACAAACTATAGTTAGTATTGTACTCAATATTTTCAATTGAACAATTTAGCGTTGTCGTGCAATCTAAATTCAATAATTGTAAACTGTTAATCGAATCAAAATGTAGAACCACTGCTGTTGTTGCTGCTGCTGCTACTAGATGTAGACGTCCCCCTGCCTTCAACGGAAGGTAAGTAGTTAGGTACCCCATATCGGGTGGGGCGTCAGCACTGTCAACGTCAATTAGCGGAAGAACGTCTTCCTTTGGTTCTTCATCGCCAGCGCGCGCACGCCAGTAAACCGAAAAAGCAAGCAACAAATCGAAAAGGGGGAAAAACACGATGTGCAACAAGCAGCCAGAGCACAGCGCGATTTCCTCCGCCGCGACTGGGGATCGGAAAATGAAGTCGTCGGCAACGAGGGAAAAGATAATGTTAAGAAGGCGCGGTGATCCATCACACCATCACCGTCACCTACCAATTCTCTATAAAGGAGAGAAGAGCCCGCCGACGATGATGTCGTCAGGGGCGCTGCACTCGCCGTAGGTAACATCGGTAACACCACCAACAGACAGGCTAAGCGCGGCGGAGAACTACAAACTACACACCGGGAACGGTCGCGAACGGTTGTGTTGTGATGGCGATGATGATGATGATGAGGGGTTGAACTGCCACCGTTCGCACGTGACGGGAATAATGAGCTGATTCCGATCCACCGCGCCGCGCGCCGATCGAAACTATTTCTGGTCGAGGCGAAGGGGACCACCGCCACCGGATAGGGTATTTGTGCCTATCTTAGTCTCATTAAGGATGTGCAACATGAAAAATCACTCACAGCGCAATGTATACGCTTCAAACTTAATGATACAAACCTTTAACACACGTGCTCACTTCCACTGTTGATCTTACGATGCACTAGAGTGGGATTTACCTTCAATATTTGATTTAATTGCGATCGCAAATCGCGAGCCACTCGCACCTATCTTCAGCACACCGTAAAATTTTCATCTCATCGCGGTCCACCGGGTGGCCCCTTATTCATCTCAACAGTATTTACAGCAAATCCACAACCACTCTCACATTTTCTCATCGTAGAGCATTCTGCACTCACCCACTAACGCACTCCCTTTCCCTAGCAGGTGACAGTTTCATTGTGATTGTTTTCCTCTCTCGCAAAGGAGAAGTCACAACAATGTGCGGCGCGACGATTCGTCTATGCTCGCTCCCCACGTTTTGCACTCGCATACATTCACAGCTGATTGGCAAATCAGTGCTGCCGAACTGGATGATAGTTCGTAGAGCTTGAGCGGTAGCAGCATATTTAGATGAAAACCAAACCAAATATTTTGGAAGAAATGGCGTTGGAAAATGAAATTATTGATCGATTTGCGTAGAAGTTCGATTACCAAGATGTTAAACCAAGAAACGACCATATTCTGATTGAAAAAAACATCGTATTTGTAGTGACCAAATCTCATTCAATTAACTACTTGTTTCTTGATGTCTGGCACCGCTGTGATGCTTGCTTTGGTGCTTCGGCAGAGATGTGCGCCGCGGTTAAAACATCATTTTTGGTCGTCGGCGGCGGCGGCGTTAAAAATGAGAATTCAATATTTCGCTCTTTTACATCTCATATAGCGAAACATTTTAACAAACTATACTTTGCATATGAGAATGTAAATACACTAAAACCTCAATTTATGCATGTTATTTTAATGCACTTTTTAATTTATGCACCTTTTTTTATGACCTGCATAAATTAAGGGAAAGTTACTCAGAACCAATATTGTGCATAAGAATATTTAATAATGACGGTAACTATTGCAACGGCGGCTAAAGGGTGTTTATAAGGATGAGCAAATGGAAGTCACAGGGGAGTTTCAGGGGGTTCCCAGGGGTTTCCGCGAGGTACCAGGAGATCTCCGGGGGGTTTTCGGGGGTCTGAGGGGGTTTTCGAAAGCATTGCAGAGAGTTTCAGAGGATTTTCGACGGGGTTTGGAGGCGTTACTGGTACGTTTTCGGGGGTTTCCGAGGATCTCACGTGCGTTAAACGGGTGCAAGTGGATCTTAGATGGATTCGGAGGCGTTAGGCAGGCGTTTTGGGGGGTTCAGATGCGTTACATTGGGTCCGAGGGGATTTTAGAGGGATTTTGGAGGCATTTCAGGAAGTTTCAGAGCATTTTTGGCGGGATTCAGAGGCCTTATGGAGGCGTTTTCGGGGGTTTCGGAGCGTCGCAGGTGCGTTACATGGGGTACGAGGCGGTTTAAGGGGAATTTGGAGCCATTCCAGGAAGTTTCAGAGCATTTTCGGCGGGATTCAGAGGCGTTACGGAAGCGTTTTTTTTATGCACAAATTTCCCTCATTTTATGCCTTTTTTAATTTATGCACCCCCAGCCATGTGCATAAATTGAGGTTTTAGTGTAGTAGCTTGTAATTGCGCACTCGTATATAGTGCGGCAGACAATTAAACGTTCCATAATAAATAAAAAAAAATCCATAAGGCGCAGTCCACAAATTACGTAACGCTCTTGGGGGAGGAGGGTAGTATGGCCAAGCGTTACGGCCCATACAAAAATTTTTGGATTTCCATACAAAAAAGCGTTACGGAGGGGGAGGGGGGGTCGCAAAAATATAAATTTTAGCGTTACGTAATAAATGGATGCTGCCTAAATAATTCTTAAGTTATGGCATGAATTGAATTATTAGAACCTGAATTCTTCAGATTTCATTACATCGGAGAAAATTGGGTTGATTTTGAAATTCCTCACATTTTGTATGTATGTAATGAAAAATTGACGAAAAATTTTAAACCTCATTTACTCGAAAGTGGGTTTTTGTCACTTACACCCCGTTGCTTCTAACCCCCTCAATTATAAACGAACGTCGTTATGACGTCACGCGGGGAAAAGCATGCATGCTGTCATTGCATGCTTTATACACCTTGTGTGAAGAACATGATATTTGCTAGGATTTTTATATGATGATATATAAGTGACTAAAAAGTAACTAAAATCTCAACAGGATCATTGAACGAAATATTTTGTTTATGAATGTTTATGACATGCATTCATTTTGGGAGCGTTTAAACTTAAATCTATTATTTTCTGAAGATTATTGGGGAAAGTTCGGCGGCGTGATGAGTTTTAAGCTGGCGGCGTGCTAGAAAATCAAAACATCCGGCGGCGTGAAGTAATAAATCTCGACGGCGCACATCTCTAGTCCTTGAGACAAAATGAGATGAATATAGGTACTAGGCCGAAGAAGGGGGCTTTTACCCTAATAAGCGCCAAGCCAAGTCGAGCCACTTCGATTCCGATCCAAAGCAGGCAGCCAGCAGTTGTTGGATTTTAATGGGCTGTTTTTCGATTTCTTCGGTGATCCCGAATGGAAACACAGCGCGGTCATTGTAATTACGTTGGTACCTATGGCTACAATGTGGGTTCGCAAATGAGAGCTCGTTGTCGTCGGAGCCAATTTTGATTAGGAACCGTCCATAAACTAAGTAGACTGTTACTGGAGGAGGAAGGTCTGGCCGAAGCCAACTACTTACTTACTTTCAGTGCCCGCAGTCGCCAAGGCCAGGGGCCTGTAGCATAATGAAAATTTTACTAATAATATTAGTCTTGTAGCTTGTAACTTATAATTTTCTGTTGCATAAAAATACTACAAGTACAAGTTACAAGTCCAATACTACAAGTCGGATGGACTAATATTATTAGTAGAATAATATAGTGTATGTTGCATAAACAAACTACAAGTATAAAATATTAGCTATGACTTGTACTTTTGATTACAAGTCTCAAAGGTCTTGTAAAATAATTTACAAGTTAGATTTAAAGTATTGCAGAAGTCATATTTAGTTTTGAATATATCGATTTACCATTTTGATGAACTCAAAAGATATTATTTATCTAACATGTCAACCTTAATTCCAGTTTTCGACGATTAAATTTGGCAGTATGTATTCGAAACTCATTGAAGAGAAAATTGCGTTGATGTACACTTTGTATCCAAAATATAATTTCTCTCAATTTCTCCAAAGTTTCTACAATACCCATCTTTGATTGGAGGTTCTTGGTAAAGTTATGGATATTATGGTCTTATGCAGTGACCACAGGTAAAGTTGCAGATGCGAAATAAATTTGAATCAATTGCTTGTATTGCGCATCATTAAGCTAATCAAGAGCTACAATACACATACACTATCTCGAATCGAGTTGCGACATATAAAAGTAGGTAAAAGCTCAATTTTTGCATCCCAGATCACTTGGGATTTTAACAAGAAGCATAATACATGTTGTTAAATCTTTATACATTGTTTTTCAACCATTACTATTAAACCTTTGGGACATTTTACTAAAAATCTAGGCACTTACAGTGCCATACTTTGTAAAAAATATTTCGTCAGAGCGGCCGAAAATTATCCAAACAGCACATGCTTTTCTTCATGTATCGTATAAAGAATGCAAATAAATGGAATAAATGAAGTTTTTTCTCGAGTTTTTTCCGGATGTTACGCGGAAAATGCAGAAAATAAACAATCATCAACTGCCATTTCAAATTAATAGTGAACTGTCGGATGAATTTTGACAGGTAAATGAACCAAAACAACTTGTATTTTCATGCGTCACTAATATTACAAGTGCTAATAATATTAGTGGAAAATTGAGCCTTTATGCAACACAAATTATTAGCACTTGTAATATTAGTACTTGTAACTTGTATCTTGTAGCTAATATTATTAGCCCGATTATGCTACAGGGCCCAGTTGAGATAAAGAGCTCTTACTAGTAGGGTCAAGTGGGGTAAGATGCCATTTTTTCAAACTTTCATCGTTTTCAATGATAATTAGCCTCACTTGTTAGGCTTTCAAAGTGGTAACAGCAACTAGACAATATTTGCTCAATACTTCAGTAAAACTATTCACTAAACTATTGCATTTTCATTGATTTTTAGCGATTTTAATAACTGATTCGTAAAACGAAAGTGGTGTAAAACGACCATCTTCCATGAGGTAAGATGCCACTTCATGAAAACATTAAAAAATTACGTTCATCGGTTTTCGGGCATTTCCGACTCTCTTCCCCCTCCCCCCCTCTTTCCCGTTTTTTTGTATACTCAATAAATGGAGTGTTACCCCCCTCCACGCAAAACAATGATCGTAATATTTGAATGACCCCTAACATGGAAAGCGTAGACATCAACAACCATGCGTCTCCATGTGTGCCTCAATATCGTTGGAAACACTTGGCTGAAAATAAAATCACCAGAAAACCTTAATTGCAAGCACGAAAAACCGGAAGTTGCCAATTTTCATTGGGAAATCAAAAGATTTTTCGTGGGTTGCTAGCCTAGCTTCTATAAGAATGTTCGATGCAAACATATCTTGACACCATTCACCTATAGTAATGATCAAGTCCCATTCAGGAATGATTTTATGAGTTGGGCCATTTTACCCCATCTTGGCATTTTGGGCTTTGTTCCCCTAATCGCCGCGTCTTCTTTGTTGCTTGTTTTGTGCTTCTTTTGTCAGACAATTCTCTTCACTGGTGGGGATGCTCATGTATTCTTAAATAATCGATTAAACAACAATCGATTTTTTTTTTCAACTACTCAAATTAGAAATAAAAAATATTAGCTATTCTTTAACATTTTCTGGCGTGCTAAACCAACTTTATCAGAATCTGTATATCCTTTTACTATTCTGTTCGCATTTCCACAGGTATTTTTAGAGCTCTGATTATTTACCGAATTTATAATAAACTAGCTATCCCCGGCAAACTTTGTCTTGCATACTGTGTTTTTTGATCTTGAATTTGCGGAGAAATCAGGATCAAAATCAAATTGATAATGGACGGAAACGACAATTCGCATCATTTTTTACCAATTACAAGCTAATTTGATGAGAAATTCAAGAGTTTACGCTTGTTTAACAGGTAGATTTGAGATCATAGAAACGCCACTGAATAAACGTAATAAATGGGTGCTGCCTTTATGGATTAAAGTGACCAACATAGGACCCCTTACCTAATTGGTCCCACATCCCAACTTTAACTTACCAAAACCAAATACTTGAAGATGAAGTACGATTTGTACTTCGTAGCGCATTGTAAAGTGCAAAGAAAACGCGATTGAACTAATTACAGATTTACTTTCTTGACTTTTGCCGTTTTTATAATCGTTTATAAAGTCTTATAAAATCTAGCTTGAGCTCAACATAGAATTTCTGTGTTCAATCTAACGAAAAGTTTTGATGATAAAACCCAAAATTCTTCAAGGCCATGAAGTCTACGAGTGACTTCCAAATTATGTACGTTTCTTTACAAAGATACGTCCAGAAACGACGAAAAAACGCTTTGCCAACAAAAAAATATTCACCTTTTTAACTCCAACCTAAAATGGATTATTGAATTAAAAGTAGCTGTCCTGGTCAACAATACGTTTTTATAAGCAGTTCTATGAAAAAAAATCTTGAAAAAAGTTCAAAGTTGTCAGGGTTTTCTCGTATACTTCGCTGGCCGATTTTTTATTCTTATTTTTATCAAACTTAAACTCTTTGAGTGTAGGCATCGTTGTGAAAGATATGTAAACCATTTAACGCGTTATCGAGTTCTACAAGTCTTTAAACCACATATCCGATGCAAATTGCGACATGCAAATACCATTTCTCATAGCCCATTCTTCCTTCTTCTTCTTTCTTTATGGCTCTACATCCCTCTGGGACTTGGCCTGCCTCACTTCAACTTAGTGTTCTTTGAGCACTTCCACAGTTATTGATTGAAGGGCTTTCTTTGCCTGCCATTGCATGAATTTGTATATTGTGAGGCAAGCACAATTATACATTATGCCCAGGGAGTCGAGAAAATTTTCCCGATTGGAACGGGAATCGAAACCGCCGTCTCCGGATTGGCAATCCATATCCTTAACCACTATACTAACTGGAGACCATAGGGTCTAGCTGCAACGATCGATTTTCCGAACTTCCAAGAAATACATATGATCAATGGTTGAATGATCTCTCGGTAAAGTCCTGGTGTAGTATGACTAGGAAAAGTACAGCACTTTGAACAACAACAACAAAAACAATAGGGTACAAAGTACGACTCCATCAAGGCGCAGCATAGGTGAAGTTAACTTGTTTCACTTCTTAACGAGTTTTGCTCTATAGAAATGCAAACGAGCCTTTTCTGTAAAGAAAAGTAAATTCTCTTCCAGATGAGTCTAGAACAAATTATACGATTAAATTAAGGAGCTTTAATCCGATGAATGTCATCATGGGCATTAAGAATGATGATATTAAAAGCCATTGTCAAAGAAAAATAGCAACCACCAGGGCAAAATATAAGTTAATTTTGAGGATGGAAATTAAAAATTTGATGTTAAACGATTTCGGTGTCATTACAATGAGGGAGCATTCAAATTCTTCTATAGATGTATTCCTAGACGTCATATAATGAAATATTATTTTGTTTGCGTATATTGTAAATCGATTATTTATCGATTATTTGGGAAAAAAAAAACTTCGACACCCTTAACATTTTTTTCAAGAAATGTCGCATTGCACGGTAAACTAAAACTGATCAAAATACAATTATTGACTTTTTCTGACAACAGGTGGTGCTGAAATCATTCGCTAACGGTGTCTCCATGTCGTTGTATGTAAAAATGTGAAGTCACCTATATTGTTAACATCGCGAGCCTCAAGCTCAAGGAATTTTCATGTGCTTACAGCCAACTTTTCTCAATCTCGTATTGAGATTTGTGCGTACAGATACTCTGGTTAATAAAGTATATTTGATCATAACCTCTTTTCGAGAATGGAAAAATTGTCAACTAGGTTAGGCTGAAAGTCTCTTAAATAAAGACAAATCAATCAATCAATTCAACTAGGTTTCAAAACAGTTTTATTGCTACTCTTAATTGTGGTTTACAAAACCTCTCCGAGAGTGGTCCACTTAGTCGGAATCGGAAGATGCTCTTAAAAAGGTTATCAAGTGGTTTTGATGTATAAATCAGTTTTATTGCAAGTTCTATAATATTGGTCATTAAGATCGCTAATAGAGCAGAACAAAACTTAAAATGTTACTTGGGCGTTATGCAGTACTCTGCACAAAAATGCCCTGTACTGTGCTTCAATAAGGTCGATGATTTTCTCAGGGACACCCTTGCGCCTGAAGGCTCCCCGCATGTTTTCGTGACTTAGACGGTCGAAAGCTTTTTCGTAATCAATGAACACCAGGTAGAGCGACTCTTGGAATTCATTGATTTTTTCCAGGATGATACGGAGCGTGACAGTATGGTCCACACAAGATCTTCCGGTACGGAATCTTGCTGCTGCTGTCGGAGAGTTGCGTCAATCTTCTTCTATATCCGATTAAGAATCACTTTGCAGAGGATTCTGAGAACGATGCACAGCAATTATAGTATGAGTAATTCTCGCTGAAACCAGCAAAAATTCCAAAAATGTTTCAACTTTAAATGAAAGGTCTATACTTTCCCTTCATAGAAAAGTGAAGTTTTGTATATGTTACAACATTAAATTTTGAGTTACTATGCGATAAATTAGGTGCAATTTGATGAAAAATCGTCATTTTTGTCACCTTGTCAGCCCCTTGCCAAGCAAGGGGTCCATCAATTTAACCCAACCAAAGTGATGTTCATCCTTTTTTTATCATATTCTAGCGAATAAGCAAGAAAAATGTAAATCCCAGACTTTCTGTAAATGGCGGTCTGCTTTCAGCGAGAATTACTCAGTATACAATCAGGTCACCCCTTCTGGGTACCGTCGTTGAGGGTGAGAATTATTGTTCAATAACTTTAAAATCTATGCGTGAAAAAGTTCTTTGATCTCTGGTAATGCATGCACAAAAGATGAAGAAGTATATGGAGTTCTTTAATTTTTCTTAAAACTTCAAGTGAATGAAAATTGACCCATTATCACCCTTTCGAGGTGGTAAGAATGAGTCAAGGGAACCGAATTTGTTCCACATTGACAACAAAGCAAGTTAATAAAGTTCTGGTCGAGGTTGATTCTACTTACCAATAATATACTATGTGATAACTATAAGTTTGAGGTTCTAAAATGTATCAATCCACCTACAAGTGTGATGTCCCATCGAGCCTTAAAATGGCATTTATAAAAGGCCTGAAAATAAGGCTTTTTTCGATGATTTATCAAACTAATTCCTAATAATAACTAATTCCTCTGGAATTTTTTTTTTTTGGACATGAACTGATGGCAACTATGAGGATGACACCATAAAACTTTTGATTCGATATTCGTAATATTTGATGAGATATTTCAGATGTTTTGACCTAATCTCGCCCCTCTGACTCATTGTCACCCCAACGACGGTACGTTTGCTAAGACGCCTCACATCCAGTCAGTCGAAAATCTCGCGGTATCCCATGTGTTGCAGAATAATTGATGCAACAGTTGTGCAGATACGACGGGTTCAGCTTTGAGCATCTCAGCTGATATGCGATCGACCTCCGGGGTTCTGTTCGATTTCATGCTACGGCTGGCTGTTTCTATCACCCGCAATGATCGAGCTTTGGTGTAGACACGGGTTAGGCGTCGAACTCTTAGTGAATCATGTGGAGGTGCTGATGGTGTGACCGATACTTGAAAAAGGTTTACAAAGTGCTTGAAACAGTGTTTCAACTGGTCAGCTGGGTCGGCCAATGGTCCAGACGTGTCTTTCACGAGCATCGTAGCATACATCCTAGTCCCGCTAAGGCGACGTGAAACATCGTAGAGAAGACGGATGTCACCAGTGTTTGCGACTTTCGAATGATTTGTTCTGGCTTGCAGTCTTAATAATTGGCCTACGAATTTATTTTTTTGGCTGCGACTTTCTCGTCTTCGTCGACTAGGGAGTTTGCCCGTAGGGAGTTTTGTCCCGTCTACATGAGCGTTTTACTCCCTTCTCGCGAGTCGAGTAGCGCTGACGGGCTACGGCTTTGGCTCCTCGTGTTTTCGCTCACTCTATCGCGATTTTGACGTTCCTTCGTTCCTCTATCTTCCGTGTCATCTGTGATCCACTGCGTAGCTCACCAAGTAGTTCACCCAAATTATTCTCGCCGGTGGCGATGAAGGCGTTCTTGATGGCGCTCCATTGATCTTCTACGCTTCCATCTGCTGGAATATTCGCAACACGGTTCTCTAGCTCCTCGACGAAGGACTTTTTCACCGCAGCGTCTTCCAGTCGGCGTATATTGAAACGGCGCTCGATTGTCTCCTCCTTTCGATGGATCCTAGCAATGCACAGGCGGATCTTGCCGATTAGGAGATGATGATCGGACGCAATGTCGGCGCTACGATTGTTCCATACATTAAGAAGGCTCCATCTCCATTTTTGGCTGATGCAGATGTGGTCGATTTGATTTTCCGTGACGCCATTACGGAAAACCCATGTCACTTTGTGCACTGGTCGATGAGGAAAGAGGGATCCCCGAATCACTATGTCATTGTCGCCAGAAAACTCTGCAAACAGCTCTCCGTTTTCGCTCATTTCTCTGAGACCATGGCGTCCCATGACAGCCCATGACGTGCTCATAGTCCGAGTTGTTGGAACCAATCTTCACGTTGAAGTTGCCCATGAGGATCTTGATATCTCCTTCCACGACAGCACTCAGTTGACTGTAAAAGTTCTCTTTATCTTGCAATTGAAAGAATGTGCAGGTTGAGGATCAAGGGCCGATTCTTCAACTTCAGCATAATAAACGTGCACAGCCCACACTCCGGAAGTACTGATGATGACAAGGACGCATTTTACGCGCAGCTCGAACGCGAGTACGACCGCTGCCCAAGCCACGACGTCAAGATCATCATAGGAGATTTGAACGCTCAGGTAGGCCAGGAGGAGGAATTCAGACCGACGATTGGTAAGTTTAGCGCCCACCAGCAAACGAACGAAAACGGCCTACGACTCATTGATTTCGCCGCCTCCAAAAATATGGCCATACGTAGCACCTTTTTCCAACACAGCCTCCCTTATCGTTACACCTGGAGATCACCACAGCAGACGGAATCTCAAATCGACCACGTTCTGATCGACGGACGGCACTTCTCCGACATTATCGACGTCAGGACCTATCGTGGCGCCAACATCGACTCCGACCACTATCTGGTGATGGTCAAACCGCGCCCAAAACTCTCCGTCATCAACAATGTACGGTACCGGCGACCGCCACGGTACAACCTAGAGCGACTGAAGCAACCGGATGTCGCCTCAGCATACGCGCAGAATCTCGAAGCCGCGTTGCCAGACGAGGGCGAGCTCGATGAGGCCCCTCTAGAGGACTGCTGGAGTACAGTGAAAGCAGCCATCAACGACGCAGCCGAGAGCACCATCGGGTACGTGGAACGGAATCGACGTAACGAATGGTTCGACGAAGAGTGCAGAACGGTTTTGGAGGAGAAGAACGCAGCGAGGGCGGTAATGCTGCAGCAAGGGACTCGACAGAACGTGGAACGTTACAAACAGAAGCGGAAACAGCAGACCCGCCTCTTTCGGGAGAAAAAGCGCCGCCTGGAAGAAGCGGAGTGTGAAGAAATGGAACTGCTGTGCCGTTCCCAAGAAACACGGAAGTTCTATCAGAAGCTCAACGCATCCCGCAACGGCTTCGTGCCGCGAGCCGAAATATGCAGGGATAAAGACGGAGGCCTCTTGACGGACGGACGTGAGGTGATCGAAAGGTGGAAGCAGCACTTCGATCAGCACCTGAACGGCGTGGAGAACGTAGGCACGGGAGCCCACGGCAACGGAAGGAACGACGACGCCAGTGCAGCGGAGGACGGAAATGAACCAACTCCCACGCTGAGGGAAGTTAAGGATGCCATTCACCAGCTCAAAACCAACAAAGCAGCTGGTAAGGATGGTATCGCAGCTGAACTCATCAAGATGGGCCCAGAAAAGTTGGCCACCTGTCTGCATCGGCTGATAGTCAGGATCTGGGAAACCGAACAGCTACCGGAGGAGTGGAAGGAAGGGGTAATCTGCCCCATTCACAAGAAAGGCGACCATTTGGAATGTGAGAACTTCAGGGCGATCACTATTTTGAATGCTGCCTACAAAGTGCTATCCCAGATCATCTTCCGTCGTCTTTCACCTAAAACAAATGAGTTCGTGGGAAGTTATCAAGCCGGCTTCATCGATGGCCGGTCGACAACGGACCAGATCTTTACCGTACGGCAAATCCTCCAGAAATGCCGTGAATACCAGGTCCCAACGCACCACCTGTTCATCGACTTCAAAGCGGCATACGATAGTATCGACCGCGCAGAGCTATGGAGAATCATGGACGAAAACGGCTTTCCTGGGAAGCTGACTAGACTGATTAAAGCAACGATGGACGGTGTGCAAAACTGCGTAAGGGTTTCGGGTGAACTATCCAGTTCATTCGTATCTCACCGGGGACTGCGACAAGGTGACGGACTCTCATGTCTACTCTTCAACATCGCGCTGGAAGGTGTGATGCGACGAGCCGGGCTCAACAGCCGGGGAACGATTTTCACAAAATCCGGTCAATTTGTGTGCTTTGCGGACGACATGGACATTATCGCTAGAACATTTGGAACGGTGGCAGAGCTGTACACCCGCCTGAAACGCGAAGCAGCAAAGGTCGGACTGGTGGTGAATGCCTCAAAAACAAAGTACATGCTGGTAGGCGGAACCGAACACGACCGGATCCGTCTGGGTAGTAATGTTACGATAGACGGGGATACTTTCGAGGTGGTGGAGGAATTCGTCTACCTCGGATCCTTACTGACGGCTGACAACAACGTGAGCCGTGAAATTCGGAGGCGCATCATCAGCGGAAGTCGGGCCTACTACGGGCTCCAGAAGAAACTGCGGTCGAAAAAGATTCACCCACGCACCAAATGCACCATGTACAAAACGTTAATAAGACCGGTAATCCTCTACGGGCACGAGACATGGACCATGCTCGAGGAGGACCTACAAGCACTCGGAGTTTTCGAGCGACGCGTGCTAAGAACGATCTTCGGCGGTGTGCAGGAGAACGGTGTGTGGCGGAGAAGGATGAACCACGAGCTCGCTGCACTTTACGGCGAACCCAGCATCCAGAAGGTGGCCAAAGCTGGAAGGATACGGTGGGCAGGGCATGTTGCAAGAATGCCGGACAACAACCCTGCAAAGCTGGTGTTTGCAACGGATCCGGTTGGCACAAGAAGGCGTGGAGCGCAGAGAGCACGATGGGCGGACCAGGTGGAGCGTGACTTGGCGAGCATTGGGCGCGACCGAGGATGGAGAGCGGCAGCCACAAACCGAGTATTGTGGCGTACTATTGTTGATTATGTCTTGTCTTAATGATGTGGAACAAATAAATGTATGTATATCTTGCAATTCGGCAGCATCGGTTGGCGCGTAACATTGGATCATGGTCGTGATCATAGTAAGGTTTCGAACCCGTGTTCTGAACCTGGCTACAATTAACCTCTCATTAATAGGTTCCCACTTCATGAGCGCAGCGTGGTCGTGAGCGCTGAGCAGGAAACCATCTCCACGATGGCGAGGAGCGTGTTCACCTCGTAGGCCAGAGTATAGCAAAATTTGACCCGACGCCCATCTGTGTTCTCCAAAGTTCGCCCAACGGACTTCGCTCAGTCCTATGATCTCAAGCTTCATACGGAATGCCTAATTGGCTAGTTGTGCCAGTTTGCCCTGCTGGGCTAGGGTTAATACATTTCAAGTTCCAATTCTTGTCCGTTGTTTCGCGCTAAAAGTCGTTGCCGTTGAATCAGTTCGTAATCTTTCATTTTCGGTTTCTGTAACAGTTTTTTGGTTTCGGAAACAGTAGGGACCTTAGGCCAACAGGTCCCCTATCCACCGTAGTGGGACTGCCACCTTAGGAATAGCTTCCGTCCGGTGGAGGAGCATTTCATACTCATCATACTTCATACTGTACCTCCTTGGTGAACGGACGCTCAGCTGAAGTCAGAACGACAACAGGATGCACTACCAGCTAAGCAAACACACAACTCTTAGATGGCAATCTTTGCATAGATTGACCTGTGGAAGCATGAGGTAGGGTTTTGTGAGGACCTGAGCTATGCTGGACGTTCCTTGTCGTTCCACCATGCAACCCATTTTCAGGACTATACTCCACATGAAAGGGCCTCCCACAATGTACACGTTTACGTTGCGTAGCAAAAGTTTGACAATTACAACGTACCAATTCTGCGTCAAGCCTAGCATCAATATCGTTTCTGTACTCCAGTATCGAATCGTCCGTCCCTAGTATACCAAAAAGAAACAATGTGTTTGCCGCCAATTTCGACCGTAAACATCTCCCTGACTGCCCCGGCTTGCTTTGTTATTAATTTTATTAGTTTTATAGACCACAACTAGTCACGGTTCTGCTGAGACGAGGGCGGGCTTCCACTGCACTGCTTCCCGTCTCATCCGGTGTCCTTCCCGGATAGAGAAGAATTACCAAACCTTTATTATTATTAGATTTATTAGGGAGATTTTCAGCCCGAGGCTGGTTCATCTCCAACCAAATTTTTATCATATTTTGCAATTTTAATTGACACGTTCAAATTTTATTGTTCGTGATGTTTTGAAAATTAACACTAGTAGAACAAAATTTTTTATGTGTTTTTGATAAATGACCCAGTTTTAAAGTTTTAGGAGCATGTACAATCCAAAATCTATCAAATTTTGAGCAGAAAGCAAGCACATAATACATTATATTATCAGCAAAACTAGAGAAAATTGAGTAACTGATAATGAATAACTAAGAAATAATCAGCCTTGTTAAGTTTTTGTTATTATTAAACTGAAAGGTATAAATTTCCAAACGAATTCGTATGTACATGTTATAACTCTGGTATTAAAATTAATTCAAAACAGTTATAACAAGACTTAAATTTAGAACTACTTATTTTTGAGTTTTGCTTAGTTATTCTCTTCCACTCGGGCCTCAACCGCTTGCACGGTGAGCACTCACGCGCTCGGAATAATTTTATTTATGTTAATAAATTAAGCACCCTTAATTACATGATTCTTATGCTCTTCTTCAACTTGCGTAGCTCCTCTCCGCTCCTCTCCGTCTTCCGACATATGATTATGCCCCGAAGATGTGGTGTTCGGATTCCCATTAGCGGTGTTTAGGTTTTGGAGAGTGACCATCGTAGTCGCAATCGTCGCTTCCCGAAGAAAAGGGGCCGAATTCGGAAGCGCCAATCGAGTGAAGGAGGTGGTGGAGAAAGAGGTGCAGCAGGGACGGCGTTCTTCTTCCGTTCTACAGCTATTGCGCGAGGGCTAATTTCGAATTTTAGTGCTTTTAATTGGAATGGCCCCCGCCGCCGGCCGCCACTCTGACCGATTTCAAAAGTGGAAGTCGTTACGTAAAAGGGTACCCTCACGGAATGGCGGGAGGTGCAATAATTCATAACTTGAAGTCGAGGGACGGTTGTTGATTCTCGCGTATCGGTTGGAAGTTTATTGTTGCACTTGAAGACCGGTGAAGAAATAATGGCTTAAATTTAGAGTTTTTGGTAACGGAACCGACGAGTTTTATTGGAAGATCAAATAAAATGTAAATCAATGTATAAATTTAGAAAGGGTATTGCAAGGGGATGACTTTATTTCAACTGACTTGTGGTAGTTGAAGTTATGTATGGTTTTGGAGAATTAATCCAATAATTGAAGATATGATATGATCTGTGTCAATAAAGGGTAAATGTATATTCTCCCATCACAACTTAATTAACATAACACACGTGAACGACACAGACCACGTCATTACAGTTTATAGCACTGCCTTGGAGTGAGAGAAGGAATGTTAGTTAGGGTAAAATCGTAGTAAAAGCGGGAAACGCGTGGGTTTCGAACAAAACCATGTGCACGTACACGTAATAAGGTAAAACTGCCACACGGTGTACGAATGGAAAATAATCATGTTCCGCAGTTAATAACTGTGGAAGTGCTTATAGAATAGCCCTCATAGAACAGTAAGATTGCGGCACAGTATCTGTTGGAATGTAATGCAAGAATGAAGAAACAGCAGCAGAAGAAGAGGAACATAAGTTAAACACTATTTGTTATACTATTATAAGATCATCAAATCCTCTCCATCTTATGAGTGTCGCACGAAAAATAGTGTTCGTATCTTTTTGAACAGAACAAAATGAGACTCAAATTAGTTTCATCAAAACCATTCCCATTTCACATTCGATCAACGAAGTTGTCATCCATTGAATCGTCTTCGTCAATCAGTCAAGATCAGTCATCATGTTTACACACTCAAATGTGTCCCCGTCTGGGTCTCTCCTAGGTACACCGACTGGTTGTAGGTAGCAGATCTTCTACAAACAGCCGAACGCGAACGTTGCCTCGAGACAGCCTTCGAATCGAAGTGACGAATACCGCGGCCGACAATGACGGGACGGACGGTGGCAGTATCTCTCGTCGTTCTCGTAGTCGTCGTCGCGTTTGCAAGATTGGGTATGTACTTTGAAAACAATAATAGCAACACATTATTGGGTGAAAAAACCACGCGATAGAGAGAGTGACGTACGCGTCGTGGTCGGTCGTCGTCGTCGTCGTCGAAATGCATAACCTTTTGTTGAAAACCCCACACCGTTTATGGGCCCAGAATTGGCGCTGGCAGGGCAGGGAGCTGCTGCAGAATGAGACACCAGAAAATGCAGTAAACATAAACAAATAGTTGGCATTCCCTAGACGGGTCCTCGTCCGCGTGCGTGTGTCCCAGTTGCCGCTCCTTCGGCGATATGTTTGCGCGGATAAGCCCTGGCACGGTGGGACGTGGGACAGTAAGTTGGGGTTAAAGCTCTCGAGATTCCTCATGTAAAAAAAAATCTGACAAGATAATAAAAAAATAACGGAAACTAACATCTTCGGATGAGCCCGATGTCTTGTAGTTACAATTCTCTAACTTTGGCTCGGAGTATCGTAATTATAGAATCGATTGAGCATAGCTTTGCTCCTTTAAAATCTCCTGAAGCAGATGAAATATATTTATTTTGCTACAGAAGAGATTTGATTTTTTCAAACGGGATTGGTTAGGTTTTTTTCGAAAATGGGGCGTGTGTTGTATGAAGATGCAAAGAGCACATGCACATCCGTGATGTTCATCTGGCCAACGTGCCTCTTCATGTGAACCCACATGCCTACTAATCTGATAAGTCCACTGTGATTCTTTTACACAAGGTTGTTTACGATATCGAGAAGGCACTCGCTCAAAAGCAATCTTGTTTAGGTGTTTCCTTAGATACCGAGGGTGCCTTTGACAATGTGCTTTTCGATGCCATATTGGAAGCCGCACGGAGTCATATCTCCAATGATTTCCTATTGAATTCATCAAATGCTCAAAACCCGACATTTCTTCTCGCCATTGCGTCAAGCAGTGATTAGGAAATTGAGTGTTTGTGCGATTCTAAAGTTTTCTAGAAGATTTACACTACCGTCATTAGAAGTTCTGGTGTTCGCACCGCTTTCCAAAGTGCCAGAGTGCCGTCCGTTACCACACGGCTATATCAACCCCAACACCCCCCCCCCCCCCTTACATTGGATGGGGAACTACGTACCCGGTCAAGCTAAGACGAACGCCACAGACGCAGATCGCTACGGTTGCCAAGGATCCGGAAAAGCAGTGTGTCAGAGTAAAAGTGTAGCTAAACCGTTGAATAATAGTTACCCAAGTAACCAGTAAGCATTTAAGATAGCACTCCTTCAGCATTATAGTTGCCTTTACGACAAGGCGTTTAATGCTAGTTAGCCGTATATACGCCTTTAGTGCTACTCCACAGCAGGTTTTGGCAAAATAACGGGCTGTCTAAGTGCTACCCCTTCAGGAACGTTGTGACAAAATGTCAAAGAAGCGTAACGCCAGTAACGCCTCGTCGAACAAAACAAAACAAAAATAGATTTACGTCTGCTTCTCGATCTCTCAGCCCGCTTCTCCGCTTCCTCATCCTTCCACACTCCAGCTGGTGATAGGCGGTTCTTTTTGCTTGTTTTAGTAGTGATTTGGTTTCGAACTTAGGATCCGAAGATACTGAAATATATTTACTACTTAATCTACTGCTACTGCTCCACTATGCCACAGCTGTACCGATGTCGTGCGTTGAATTTATCCCCAATATAAAGAATGCTTGGAAAACAGCTTCAGTTCGAACACCCAAAACTTGTTTTCAAAAATATGTTCCGTTGAATGTAGAGCATTTCATTTTTTTTCGATCTGTAGCATATAATTTTCTCTTCCCCGCCAAACCATCCACCTATTCGGCGAGACGAACCAGCCAAGGGCTGAAAGTCTCTGAAATAAAGACAAAAAAAGACCTATTCAGCATCAGCCTAGGCATCAGCGCACATTTTCCTACGAAATCATAATTAGTCATTTTTTGATGGCCAAGTTCCATCAAACTCAGCTGCCGCAAAGTTTGCTTCTGAACTCTTGGATTGGTAACGAAAAAACGAAGAAGCAAATCAGATGCACAAATTTGTAAACAGAAGCATAGGTCCTGTAAAAGTGAGACAACATGTGCTGTGAAATGCATAACATATCTCCCATCTTCTTTGCTCTTAGCATTTAAAGAGCAGTTGAGAAGCATTCTGAATGCTTCCGAACGAAAACACCTCAAGCAGTTGAAATGCTAATTAACAGCCTAAAGCTTTTGAGCAGCACTGCTTATGCTATTTCAAGGCAGTTATGCATTCGAACTGCTTATGTAGGGCAGCAAGCATCTCAAATGCATAATACGGGCTGCTGTACCGCTTATTTAAATGCTTAGTGGTTACCTGGGTAGCTACACTGCATCGGAACTGCATCGATTATGCCGACAATCGTTACAGAGATCGCTACCAACTATTACAGTATAGCTTTTCTATTACGAACTTCAATTTGCGCATAAACAGATGTCTTGTGTGGTAGCAATTGCCATAACGTGGCTAGATCACATCATAATGGTGCGTTACGGCGTAAGATTATTATTATTATTATTATTATTATTATTATTATTATTATTATTATTATTATTATTATTATTATTATTTATTAACGACACTTCACACAAAAATCGCCAGTTTTTCAGGCGAATCCTTGACCTAATACATGTTAGGATTCAAATTGAAGTGCATAAACTTACCCGGAAACCTCTATTGTAAATTCTGGAGCAACATTTGAAAAGGGCATACAAGCATTGGTAAACAATGACTTCACACGTCGCTCCTGAGCCCCCTTCAGCTTTTTCACAAAAACTAAGACCGGTATCAGATAGAGCAAACATCGATCTTTCGGATAACGGTGTTCGTTTGCGTGGGCGGGCTGCTGTTATGCCCTACGGAGCGTTTTAGAAAAAAGACACAAGACCTCTTGGGCCCTTTTCAAATGTTGCTCCAGAATTGAATTGAACTGTAGACAATAAAATAAAGGACAGTTGAAATTGAGCGGGCCGACAGATCGAACGTCTGTGATCTGATCGGAGAAATAAAGATAATTGGAAGTCGTAATGTGTTTTCGCGTAATATAATCTGGAAAGATGGATTATGGGAGTTATTTGCCTGGGATCCCAACAAATTTGGGGGCTCGTCCGGGAATCCCAAGTGGTGCGGTGAAGCTCACATGGGAGCAAAATGATATATTCGCGAATAACAATTGGAGTACGAGTTGTGATGGATTGACCATAGATCCATACGGAAGTTTCTGGACGATGTTTGCTGAAAAAGTGGAGATGTTAGCTACTGGAACGTCTAAATTAGTACAAGAAGTAAACGGTATGAGGACAGCAATTGATGATCTTAAGTGCGAAATAACATCATTGAGTGCTACGATTAAAATTGTGCGCACCCAGGCCATCGTAACTGAGCCAAGCGAAGATGAACGAAACAATAGGATGGTTGCATATAATGGGCCAAGCAACGATGTCATTCCTGCTATCGTATCAGGCCAATCAAATTCAGATAGCGCTGAAGCTGCGGTGCTGCTATCACCAGAGAGTATTGCGAATACAAATGTTTCAAACTATCTAATGTGCAGCGGTGGTGATACTTTGGCTTGCCAGCAACGGCAGAAATATGTTTTTCAACGTGTACGACCGAGTGCACGACCTCTTCGGATTCAAACAAATAGGAAAAAGAGTCGTGGTCGAAATGGAAAGAAGAGATTTCGTCAATATGGGAAACGAACGAATTTGAAAATACCGATGGTTGATTTCGTGACGCAATTTCTGCTCGAGCGATGTTATCATAGGCGTTTTAAGGAGAGACATGCTGTTGAAAACGGATTCAAGCATACGACAGATGAGGACGACGCTGACGATGATAACGAAGGCGCCATCCGGTCAGGTTGGCCGAATGTTAGGATTTAAATTGAAGTGCATAAACTTACCCGGAAACCTCTATTGTAAATTGAATTGAACTGTAGACAATAAAATAAAGGACAGTTGAAATTGAGCGGGCCGACAGATCGAACGTCTGTGATCTGATCGGAGAAATAAAGATAATTGGAAGTCGTAATGTGTTTTCGCGTAATATAATCTGGAAAGATGGATTATGGGAGTTATTTGCCTGGGATCCCAACATACATTTCCCAATCACCCGCTCTGTAGTACCGTCTACCCCCGTGTTGTTTTGAACGACACCTCATTCAAACTATCGGGGTTCATTTTAAATTTGAACTTCTAGTAACCCTGTAGGCATCGAAAAACACACTGGTGGTAACCATTTTCGCTGTTTTGTTTTGATTCTGCGTTCCGTTCCGACCCGTTCCATGAGCAGAATGACGTTTGAACCATTTATAGTTTGTACGATGTGCAGATAACCGCGGGTCAAATTAAAAGGTGTTCAGATAAGATGCGGTCAAACCAACGAGGGTAGGCGGTATATATGAGGGGTCACTGAGTCGGAGATCTCTTAATTAAGTGCTACATCAACATTTCCTTGCCCTATCCCAAGTTACGGTAAAGATTGGCGTGGTCGGGAATAATGACATTTGTGCTTTTGGTATTCTTGTTTAAGATAGGAGCAAAGTTAACTCCCCTGCTGTTCCAAAAAGTAATCCGAGCATAATTATCAAAAGGTACATGAATGTTGTTAGTATCCTATCTACGAAGTATACCATAACTACGCTAACGCTAACGCAATGGATGTCTTGCGTGGTGGCAAATGACGAAATGAGAACAATCCAATCACAATTAAGCCTCGAAAAGATGTACTTCATGGCGATGTATGGAACGTAGACTGGCCCACGTTTGTATGGCGAGAAAAAAAAGTTGTCAAAATTCACGGGGCACCCTCTACTCTAGAATCGTGCCTGCTCACGCACGTGGAAGGGTATCGAAATAATGAAGAATTTCATAGCTGCCTATAATGTAGCTCATTTGTTGACCTATTGAGCTGAAACTTTCACATATTGTTCTTCTCATCCAAAGGTTTGATTCTAGAGGATGCCTCGTGGAATTTTTCGACATTTTTGTATTTGGGCCAGCGCTTGATGTTTTCTTTGACGTTGCCTCACTACACATTCATCTCAAACAAGAAGCACTTTTTTGCACTTACCGACTACCGACACTCGGTTTACTAAATTTTTATTATTACTTTATTATAGATTTTCAACCCTAGGCTGGTTCATCTCTTTAAATGTAAGGAGTGTATCAGAAAGTAGTTGAAAATGATTTGAACATTATTGAGGAAGAACCAGAACAATTTTATTCAGTGTTTTTTCACAGATGGTTTTGTTTACATGTCAAAAATGATAATTCCACCAGGGTGCGATGACGTCACGTTTTCGGTTCCCGCATCTTGTACTAATGTTTAGGGAACCCAAATGCATTGCCAATAGGGGAAGAAAAACGGTTTCTTGGCGATTCAGGCAAGGAATTTCCCATGCATCAAGATAGGCTGAGAAATTCCTTCTGAACTGCAAACTGCCCTTAACCGTAGAGTGGCCAGCAAAAAAAAAACACCCGTAGAAGGCCGGCAGGGTACCCGGGTACCCACGAAATGGAAATGATCATATCTCAGCGATTTTTCCACCGATTTTAAAAATTCTTGCCTCATTCAACGCAGAAACTCATTATCTATCGAGATCGTATTTGGTTGGACCGGTCCGATCACCATAGGTACCGGAAAATCCGGATCTCCGGATCCATGTTTTTATACAATACAATATACGGGATTTTCGGAAGGTTAGTAGCAATTTCGGTACCAAGCATCGTAAAATTGCTTTGGCATATTGTATCTGACCGGCCTGGAATCATAAAACGTGTTGACTTTGAAACTGTGATTTTGGAACACGCTTTCCGTGAGGCCATGGTTGACCATAAACACTTTAAGTTATCCTAGCCTTAACAATGTGGTTTTCAATATGGTATAAGGTCATGCTCCCAAAAATATGGATTTTTGGAAACCACGGTGATTAGATCGGTCTATCTTGTACCGACTTTTCGAACCCTCTAAGCAGAATACCCTCTTTGAATGAGTGTAATCAGTTTCGTACCTTATAATTCCGCCCTATGTTGCTTATCCTTTGACAGATACGCGTATTTCGACTACCACTTGTAATCTTCCTCAGTGTCAGTTATCCACTCCTGGATAACTGACACTGAGGAAGATTATAAAAGGTAGTCGAAATACGCGTATCTGTCAAAGGATAAGCAACATAGGGCGGAATTAAAAGGTACGAAACTGATTACACTCATTCACATAGATCGGTCTAACCAAATATTTTCCCGTTTCTGAGTTGAATAAGCTAAAAATTTCCAAGATCGATGAAAAATTGACGGAGATATGATCATTTCAATTTCGTGGGTACCCGGGTACCCTGCCGGCCTTCCACGTAATAAAAAAATGCAGGAGCCCCTCCCCCTGCCCCTCCTCACTTTAAAATTTGGTCAACCCCATTAATAGATGTATATTCACGAGTTTTAAGATCTAACAGAGTTCCAACATCCTAGTCTCAATAACCATTAAAATATCGAGATCTGAAATTGAAAAAGGTACCCGGGTACCCTGCCGGCCACATAAGTGTTAATCGAGAAGTTTGGTACGGAGTCATTGGCGTAGCTAGCTTTTTCTTTTTTCTTACTCACTCTCCTAAACAAACACGAGAAAGAGCGGGATACAAGAGGGGACATGTGCCCCCTCTTTCATCCTTCTCTTTCTCGTGTTCGTTTAGAAAGTGTGGGCTTCGTCGCCGTGCGGTTAGCGGCGGCAGTCGTCTAGGCGTATCGTAAGCCAGGGAGTGTGGGTTCGATTCCCGCTCCAGTCGGTGGAAACTTTTCGTCAAACGAAAAATTCATCACTGGGCCACTGGGTGTTCTGTGTTGTCCGTTGTCTAGTGTAAGTAATGTGTTCAGTCTGTGCAGCCTCTGGCTGAAGACGGTGTTAATTGTCTTTTACAAAAAAGAGTGAGTGAAAAAAAAAGAAAAAGCTAGCTACGCCTATGTACGGAGTTATCCTTTATCTGCCAAGAAGCGGCCGGAAACCAGGCTCCAGTGACTCGAAATTAGACCGCAAAGTGGTGGATTACAATCAACATGACAGATCAACATTCGGGATTTAGCCACGAAATTCAAGACCAGCGTCGGGATGATCCAGCGGATCAAGAAAAAAACGATTAAAGGACCCACAAGAAGCAGAAGATCCCTAAGCAGTCACCGGTACGAAGCGCCGTGCCAAGACATGAGCCAGAAAGTTATATGATCGTCTTTTGGAAAATTCCAACCAGTGTGTATTGATGGACGATGAAACATACATAGAGGAGGTTTCAAGAACGCTGCCGGGGCCACAATTCTATACCAAATCGTCTGGGGAAAGTGTACCAGTTGCGGATACGACGACGGTGGCGATTGGCAAATTCGGCCAAAAGATACTCTCCGTAGAGGGATGGTCCGTTTGCGTGAACTTCTCTACTCTACCCGCGTCAGCTTCACTATCTCGTCGCTCAACCAAGAGATCGTACTCTTTCTTGACCTGAGCTACCAAATGGCGAAGCTCTCCAAGACCTTTTTTAAGGTCTTTGCTAATGTTGTTCCATCCGCTCGTGTAGCCGATCAGCTCGTCGAGCTGGTGCCACCAGCACACCTCTACTTCACGGTCATCTAAGAGTGTACCACCATCTCGTTGACCAGTTCCATCGCGCGCACCAGTATGCCGTAATCAGGAACTTACTGTCATTGCTCCTGATGTGCCCGAAGCACCCCTGATCAGGCTAGGGCACTTTGGAAGTGGTGCCGAATCGCTTGTACAGAGTTGATGCTTTCGGATGTGTGGTATTTCTGAAGAGGTCTAGCAGAGCCCACTGCTCCACTGCTGAACTCCCGCCACGCCTAGGCAAACTCCGCTTGAACTATTCGTGTGCAGTGCACATGATGCTCGGTCACCTTGCAGTGCCAAAGGTGGTGAGTCCTCACTGGTGTTTAAAGATGTTTCGCCTCAGAAAAGCCATCTTAAGCTCCCACCGTCCAGCCATGGTCTATCTGAAAAAAAGTGTCACCACTCAAGTGTCGCCAGGGGTATTTTTTCTTGCGAGGTAGGTACTTCATCCCTCTAGTAGCAGCGAATGTCACAAGGCGCAGTCCGCAGTTATCGTTGGTAACGGAATAAAGGCTTTCCGTTTTAATGACAGGTCGAAAGAAACTTTCTCTGACGATCTGCATATTTACATTTTTGATGACTATTTTAATAGCTTGTTTTGGGCACTCTCCGCAGGCATTATCAAGGCTCTCATAGAACTCATCCTTCATGTCAACGGGTTTATTGTGCGTTGGCGCATAGATGCTGATCAAGCTGAATTTGCCCCTCATCCTCAACACATAGATTCGGTCGCTAATCGGCTTTCACCGAATGACTCGCTTCATCTGCTTCCCGATCACTATGAAGACAAGTCCACGTTCTGCCTTATCGCCGCAGTTGTAGTAGATGTGATACTTGAATAACGTGGATCCGATGAGTACAGCTACTCATCCATCAACCGATCGTATTGGCCTTCGGTTGTAGAATCTCTGCCAAGACGTCAAAAAGACCCACAAAATCCATTTTGGACTTGATGATGATTAACCTGGGCTTGTTAGGGGAATATCTGTAAATAAAAGAAAATCGGGTTAAGTACGGTTCCTTTGAATTCCACTAAGAATTTGCATCCTTTGACAGATACGTATTTCGACCTCAACTGTAAGGTCGTCTTCAGTGTCTTGTACTTGACTCGACATTTTGGACTGTCTCATACTGAAAAATCCCACCGTGCGTAACATTATACATCGTAAACACAGCAGTGCGGAGACAGTCTCGGGGACTCAACTGTTACTCGCATCGCCGACAAGCAGCGATTCAAATGAAAAATAAAAATGAATGCAACTGAAAGACCCACCGAGAACTCTGAAGAAGAGAGCTGGCAAAAAATACTCCCAGGAATGCGTCTGCCCTAGTACTGCGACTGCCTGCCGCGTTGCCGTTCGATTCGATTGTACGTAGGAAAGCGCTTCACCACGGTGAAGTGCAGCAGACATTCGGTGGTACGGTGCAAGCAAGCCGACGACGATGAACCAGAGTCAAACCATGTCACAGACAGTCGTGGCGGCGCAAGCCTCAGAGAAACGCAAAGCCAAGCAATTTCCGTTCCGTTCCGTTCGTCCCACCGACCGGCCGGCAATCGAAAAGGAAAAACCAAGACGGCGACATCAGTGCTGCTGCTGATGATGGGGCCAGCAGAGCTCTGTTGTACCTACTACCTACTAGTAGGCAGGCACTGTATAGTGCATACATATCGGTCGTAAAAATAGCCGACGACATGTTGTATTGGGACAAATTGGTTGTTTTGTTGGTGTCGCGGCGAGGATTTCGAATTTTGGCGGGTTGTCTACGCTTGCGAACGGAATGCCTAGAATCGGATGCAACCTGATAGGTTTGGGGAGTGAAAATTGAGACGATGTTGACTGACACAACTCCGGACCGATTGGAACATTTGGCAATGAATACGATTACAGAATTTCGATCATAATTGAAATTGTTTAATGAGTACTTACTATCAGTCCTGGACGCCCATGGTACTGCGAATTGAAAGATCTCCATGCTGAGCTAATTCCCGCTATCGCTTTGACCTGCGACCAGGTCAAATTCCGGCTGCCAGCTTCCTTTATTTCCTTGTTGAGGCTGCACCGCCATGAACCTCTGAATCTGCATCTGCTGCGATGTCCCACTGGGTTCCAATCTAACGCTTGCTTGCAGATTTCGTTCCCGCCCCTGCGTAGAGTGTCGCAGACCCACCTTCACTTTCACTCCCGAATTTCTGTCGCTATCGGCTATTGATAATATCGACGATGGAGCTCCACGCTGGAGATTCAATTGTGAGGCCACCATGCACAAATTCAATTTGTGTACCGCAGGCATCTGTTGATGAAGACCAACAGCCTTTGAGTGTTCTCCACTGATATACACAGAGTTTCACTAGCGTGCAACAGCACAGATTTCACGTTTGAGTTGAACAGCCGGATTTTGGTGCGTTGACTTATCTGACTCTTTTTCCATACGTTTCTTAAAATCACAAAAGCAAGCCATGCCTTCTTGATCCGTGTATTTATGGGAAGGTGGGGTATTATGCACCTTCTAAGCAAACGTGGCCCAATAACTAAGATTTACATGATTGCATTTTGGAGAGACGCCGACTTGAAGCTGAAAAACTGTTGGGGGCAAAACGCACCTTGAGGTGGGGCAATACGACCTTTGAAATTTCTTGCTTTGAATTTTAATGATATACCAAGCGGCTCCATCTTACTATTAACGGCAGCAAATAAAAGGTGTAGGAGGCGAATGGTAGTGAAAAGGTTGATTCCATATAATCAGCGTGCAATCGCTTTGGCTAATAAGATATTGGAAGCTTTCAACATTCTCCATTGCTTGCCTATCTACCGTAAAGCTGGAAGGGTTGACCGTGTTTACATCCAACGATTTGGTCTTGTTGACGTTGATGGTAAGACCTGCCGCTGAGGAGCCATCGGTTAGATCATCGAGCTTATTCTGTATATCAGAGCGCCGTTGTGCTAATAAAGAAACGTCATAAGCCAGGTGCTCCATGGTAATATGCTACAGCAACCCACGATTTGGTTCACGATCAATCGCATTTACTAAGATCTCCTCGATCACCATGAGGAACAGTAACGGTGATAGTAGATATCCTTGCCTCACTCCACAATGATGGGATCAGACAAGACATCGTTGTGCAGTACTCTGCACGAAAATGCCCGGTACTGTGCTTCAATAAGGCCGATGATTTTCTAAGGGGCATCCACAGAGTTTTCGTGATTGAGACGGTCGAAATGTTTTTCGTAATAAATAAACACCAGGTAGAGACCCTTCAAATTCATTGATTTGCTCCTAGATGATTCGGTCCACACAGGATCGTCCGGAACGAAATCCTGATTTTTGCCATTGGAGAGTTGCGTCAATATTCTCCTGTATCCGGTTAAGGATTACTTTGCAAAGCACTTTGAGAACGATACACAGTAACATGATGCCCCGCCAATTATTGCATACAGTCAGGTCACCCTTTTTGGGCACCTTAACTAAGCCGCTGTTACAAGTTTTATTTTTCCTAAAAAAATATCTGGAGGAGTCCCTGAATGAACTTAATCAGAAACCCCTAACGCATTTTCTAGAGGAATTCCTGTATAAATTCCTGAAAGATTTCAAGGAAAGATTCTTGAAGAAATCCCTGAAGTATGCCTAGAGAAAACCATGAAAACTTCCTGAATGAAGAAACCCCTGTAAAAATTCCTGAAGGAGTTCCTGGAAGAATCCTACGAGGATGTACAGGAGAAAACACTTAAGGAATTTCAGAAGAAATCTCTCGGAGAATTCCAGTAGGAAACCCTGAAATATTTTCAGAGGAATCACTCAACGATTTTTTGGAGAAATCCCTGAAGTCTTGGAGGATTCCCTAAAGAGTTCCTGTAGGAGTTCCTAAAGGAATTGCTGGAGAAATCCTTGAAGGAGTTTCTAGGAATATTCCTGAAGAATTTCCTGGAGAAATATCTGTATTAGTTTCTGAACAAATCCCAAAAGGAATTCCAGGAATAATCTCTGAAGGATTCCAAAAACAAATTTCTGGAGGAATCTCCGTAAAAAGTTCTGGAGAAATTCCTAAAGCACTTTCTGGTGAGAAATCCTTGAAGAAATTCTAGAAGGAATCCCAGAAGAAGTCCCGGAAGGGAGTTCCTGCAAAAATCCACAAAAGAGATCCTTGAAAAATCTCTGAAAGAGTTCTTGGAGAAATTTTTCGAAATGTTTGGGAAGAAATACCTGAAGAAGTTCCTGAAGAATGCTCATCAACATTTCCAGGAGAAATCCCTCAATGAATTCCTGGAAATATCCCTGAAAAGTTCCTAGAAGAGGCCGCTCAACGTTCCTGAAAGTATTCCTGCAGAAATCGCCGATGGATGTTGCTGGAGAAATCCCTGAAGGAGTCTATGAAGAAATCCTTCAAGGAATTCTAGGAAAAAATCACTAAGAGTTCTACGAGAAATTCCTGAAGGAGTTCCTGGGCAAATTGCTAAAAAAATTCCAGAACAAATTTCTGAAGGATATCTTGAAGAAATTACAGGAGGAATCCCTGAAGGAACTGATTGAGAAATCCCTGATGAAATACTTAGTTTAATCGTGTGATAAAACTCTTGGAAGAATCCGAGAAGGAACTATTGCAAAAATCTCTGAAGAAATTCCTGGAGGAATCCCTGAAAAAAAAATCTCGGAGGAATCGCTGCAGAAGTTCCAGAATAAATCCATGAAAAAAAAACTGGAGAATACCAAGATGAACTTCCTGGATGATTATCTTGAGGAATTCCTAGAGAAATTTAAGAAAAAAAATATAAATCCCTTACTAAATTCTTAGAATTTCGTAAGGGATTTATGGGCTTCGTGGTCTAGTGGCTACCACTTCTGATTCGTATGCAGAAGGTCATGGGTTCAATCCCTGGCCCGTCCCTTTCATCCTATTTTGTATCTTTCTATCTACTTTCTCTTTCTCTCTCCTCTACATATACAACTCTTATATATTCATATGTTCATAGACATCGCTAGAACCAAAAACGAATTGCAAAAATTCGTTTCCCTTCCTTCCAACTTCCACAGCACAGTGTATATGACGCCTACAAGCTATGCAACCAAAGCAAACTGTGCCACTTCCCAGGTAACCACTAAGCATTTAAATAAGCGGTACAGCAGCCCGTATTATGCATTTGAGATGCTTGCTGCCCTACATAAGCAGTTCGAATGCATAACTGCCTTGAAATAGCATAAGCAGTGCTGCTCAAAAGCTTTAGGCTGTTAATTAGCATTTCAACTGCTTGAGGTGTTTTCGTTCGGAAGCATTCAGAATGCTTCTCAACTGCTCTTTAAATGCTAAGAGCAAAGAAGATGGGAGATATGTTATGCATTTCACAGCACATGTTGTCTCACTTTTACAGGACCTATGCTTCTGTTTACAAATTTGTGCATCTGATTTGCTTCTTCGTTTTTTCGTTACCAATCCAAGAGTTCAGAAGCAAACTTTGCGGCAGCTGAGTTTGATGGAACTTGGCCATCAAAAAATGACTAATTATGATTTCGTAGGAAAATGTGCGCTGATGCCTAGGCTGATGCTGAATAGGTCTTTTTTTGTCTTTATTTCAGAGACTTTCAGCCCTTGGCTGGTTCGTCTCGCCGAATAGGTGGATGGTTTGGCGGGGAAGAGAAAATTATATGCTACAGATCGAAAAAAAATGAAATGCTCTACATTCAACGGAACATATTTTTGAAAACAAGTTTTGGGTGTTCGAACTGAAGCTGTTTTCCAAGCATTCTTTATATTGGGGATAAATTCAACGCACGACATCGGTACAGCTGTGGCATAGTGGAGCAGTAGCAGTAGATTAAGTAGTAAATATATTTCAGTATCTTCGGATCCTAAGTTCGAAACCAAATCACTACTAAAACAAGCAAAAAGAACCGCCTATCACCAGCTGGAGTGTGGAAGGATGAGGAAGCGGAGAAGCGGGCTGAGAGATCGAGAAGCAGACGTAAATCTATTTTTGTTTTGTTTTGTTCGACGAGGCGTTACTGGCGTTACGCTTCTTTGACATTTTGTCACAACGTTCCTGAAGGGGTAGCACTTAGACAGCCCGTTATTTTGCCAAAACCTGCTGTGGAGTAGCACTAAAGGCGTATATACGGCTAACTAGCATTAAACGCCTTGTCGTAAAGGCAACTATAATGCTGAAGGAGTGCTATCTTAAATGCTTACTGGTTACTTGGGTTGTTCTTCATAGTAATCCAAACACAATCTATCACCTTACGAACACTCTAAATAACCCCCTATCCATGGATCGCATCACCGACCCAACGCGGTGACTCTCAGATCTCCCATCCTTTCCGTCTAACAAATACCCCAGTCCGTGCTGGTTGTGGGGATGCAGAGGTGATCTAGGTCTTAAGTAGCAACAACCAGCACACTCTAACATTCCTTTCCCTTCCCAACTGACTATAAGGACGTGGCCGGCGCCGTTATTGATCAAACGTGTATGAGCTACTAAAATTGCACTTTGAGAATAAGTGGAGTGTCCCAGCCCTTGTTCATTTGGATCTCAGTGCAATTGGTACCAGCTCAGATCAATCACGGAGGAGCAACCATTGACATGTATAGCCAGATTTGATCGTTTTGATCGTTTCAGAAGATATCCCTCGAAGAATTACAGTAGGAATCCCTGCCTGAAGGTATTTTTGGATATACCCCATAAGGAGGTACTGAAGGGATTCCTTTACAATTCCTGTAGAAGTATCTGGAAGAATTTCAGGAGAAATTCCGGAAGCAGTTCCTAGAGAAATCCCTGAAAGATTTCCTGAAAAAATACTGGATTGGTTTCTGGAGAAATTCCGAATGGAGTTTCAGGAAAAATCTTTGAAGAATTTCAAGAAGAAATTTCTGGAACAATCCCTCATAAAACCTGAAGAAATCCATAAAGCTCTTCCTGGTGAGAAATTCTCCAAGCAAGAAATTCTAGGAGGAATCCCAGAAGATATCCCTGGAAGAGTTCTTGCAAAAATCCACGTAAGAATTCCTGAAGAAATCCTTGAACGAGTTTGAGAAGAAATCCCCAGGAGTACCTACTCGCTCGAAGAATTGTAGGAAAAATTCCGTGAAGAGTTTTCTAAATGAATCCGCGCAAAATTCTTGAAAAAAATCCCTGGAGAAAAAACCGAATGAGGTTCCTGAAGAAATCACTGAAGTAGTCTATGAAGAAATTCTTCAAGGAATTCCTGGAAAATTTTCGCTGAGAATTCTAGGAGAAATTCCTGGAGAAGTTTCTGGAGAAATTTCTCAAAGAACTGGCGAAGGAACCCCTGATAAAATACTTACATGAATCGCGTGAAGGAATTCTTGAAAGAATCCCTAAAAGAACTATGGGGCTATCCATCAATTATGTAAGGGTTTGTGGGGGAGGGGGTTTGTGAAATCTTACGCTCCATACACAAATGTTTGAGTTTTCATACAAAAAATCTTACAAGGGAGGAGGGGGTGTCAAAATATCGAGAAAATTCCCTTACGTAATAAATGGACAGACCCGATTACAGAAATTTCTGAAGAAATTCCTGGATGATTCTCTGAAAAAAATCTCGGAGGAATCGCTTCAAAACTTCCAAGAAGAATACCTGAAAAAACCTGGAGAAAACCAAGACGAACTTACATACATTAAGGAATTCCTGAAGGAATTAAAAAAAATCTGGTGGTTTTGTAAAGGATCTTTTGCAGGAATCCTTGAATAAACTCCAGGAGAAATCCCTGACGAATCTTCTAGAGGAATGTTTGAAGAAATTTCAGAATGAATTCCTGAATAAATTCTTAGATGAAGTTCCCTGAAGGAGTTCCTGGAAGAATCTTTCTGTAAATTTGAGAAAAATCCTTCAAGGAACTCCAGGCAAAATACCTCTAAGACTACCAAGAGAAATTCCTCAAGGAATTCCTGGAAAAGCCCTTCAATAAGTTCCTGGGAGAATCTCTGAAGAAGTTCTGGGAGGAGCCCTCAAGGAATTCCTGGAAAAATCTATGTAAGGGTTCCTGGAGAAATCCCTGAGGAAATTTGAGAACAAATCCCAGAAGGACTTCTTGGAGGAATCCTTGATAGAAAAGTCCCACAAAGAATTTCAGGAAAAATCCCTGAAAAAATTCCAAGACGAATTCAAGACGAAATTTATATAGGAAACCCTGAAAAAAAAATCCACCGAAGTAGTTCCTGGAGGTATCACTGAAGGAGTTTATGCAGAAATCCCTAAAAGAATTCCAGAAAATTCCCACAAAAGTTCAAGGAGAAATACCTGAACGAATTCCTGGAGAAATTCTTAGAGAAAACCCTGGAAAAATCTCTGCAGAAATTACTAGGGGAACCCCTAAAAGAGTTCCTGGAGGATTTTCTGAGGAGTTCATGGAGAAAACCTTGATGGAACTCCTGAAGAAAAATCTCCAACTATTCCTGGAGAAACCCCTCAAAGATTTCCAGGAAAATCCCCGAATAAATCAAGAAGGAACTCCTAGTGGAATCCCCAAAGAATTTCTGGAGGAATCAGATGGAGTTCTTGGGGAAATACCTGGAGAAGTCCCTGGAGAAATCTCTGAAGAAGTTCCTTGGGGAGTCTCTTAACGAGTTCCTTCAAAAATCAACGAGGGAGTTCCTGGAGAATTTCCTGAAGTAGTTCTTGACGAAATGCCTGAAGGAATTTGAAAAGAAATTCCTGAAGGAGTTCCTGGAGAAATCACTCCAGCAAATTCAAGAGGCATTCTTTGAAGATTCCCAGGAAGGAACTTCTGAAAGAATTCAAGAAGAAATTCTTAAAAGTGTCCCTGAAAAAGCCCTGAGGACATCATTGAAGAAGTTTCTGGAGGAATTCATGAAGGATTGAATGAAGGAATCCCTGAAGGAATTCTAGGAGAAATCTTTAAAGGAATTAAAGGAGACATCCTTGAAGAAATTCGTAGAGGAAACTTTCAAGAAACGATGAGTTCCTGGATGCCAGGTGAAATCTCTTGAGGAATTTCTCTCGAAGGTCCTGGACGAATCCTTGAAGGAACTGCTGGAAGGAATCCCTGATGAAATTCCTGGAGGAATCGCTGGAGGAAACCATGAAGAAATTACTGAATGAATTCCTTAATGATTTCTTGGAGCAATTCTAGAAGAAACTCCTGGAACCTTTGAAGGAACTTCTAGAAGAATCCTAGCTAACAGAACTGCTAGAGGAATGTTTAAAGCAACTCCTGAATGACTCTATTCCTGGAGGAATAACTGAAGTACCTCCTGAGTCAACCCCTTTTAGATTCTGGAGGAATCAATCAGGAACTTTCTGAGTAAATTGGTGTGTAAATCAGCCAAATAATACTTGCCGGTGACGATAAAGACGTTCTTGATGACGCTCCATTGATCTTTTTACGCTTCCACCTTCCGGAATATCCGCAGCGCTTTCGCCACAGCGTCTTTCAGTCAGCGTGTGTTGAACCTGCGCTCGCTATTCTCCTCCTGTCGATGGATCCTGCTAATGCACAACCTGATCTTTAGGATTAGGAGACAATGGTCGGACGCAATATCGGCGCTACGTTTATTCCGTACATAAAGATGGTTCCATCTGTATTTTCGTCTGATCCATATGTGCTCGATAGATGACGGGCCAAAAATAATACTTCTACCCTATTTTACTCCCTATGCAATAAACAACTGTTTGAGATACTACCAACGTAAATATATCGCTCCAATTCTTGATTCCCAGGCGTTGCAGCTTCTACAATTGAATCCAAATCCGTTTCGTTACTGTTACCGTTCCCAAGTGTTACTGGTTTGATCGTAGAACAACGGTGATTAGATTGAAACATTTCTTATTTTCATTCATATATTTTCAAGTTGTACGTTTGGCTACACCGTGACCATCAGAGTCATTGCTAGCAATGCACGGTTTTTTGGTGTTCCCTCTTGGGTCACTTACGGCACGCTCGATAGAACCAGAAGGTTATTCGAAAACAATAAACTATAATGGTGTGTTTAATTGATGAGAACAAATAAAATATAATAATCAAAAAGTATATAATATAAAATGATATACAGTCAACTTTCGGTCGTTGGGCGCCGTTTAGGTGGGCTACGTTTTAACTGGGCGCCCGTTAGGTGGGCTATAGCCCAGTTAAAACGAAGTCAAACGTCACTTTTTGACGTGAAGCACGATTTGTCAAGGTTGGTAGCCCTGAATCTCTATTGTTAAAGATTATTTGACAGCTCAAAACTCAGCCCACCTAGTGAAAGTCTTTCACTAACTGGGCTACGAGCTTAGTGCAACGAGTGAAAGTTGACTGTAAATAAGTAAGAAAAGATAACTACAAGATAACAAGAATAATAACAACTGAATAATAAGAAAAATCAGAAAAAAGAGGAAATAAAGTATTTTAAAACAATAGTACAAGATACAAGAAAAATAACATAAAAAGAAAGACTAACCTACCTCTTATGACATTTTTAAACATTACTCCACACTTGGATCATCGTCGTGGACAATAATGGTGGTGGCGGTGGCAGCTCAATTGCTCATTACTCCACTGCACTGTTTTTCCGCTTTTCGGAGAGGGGGGGGAGGGTCTGCCAGCATAGGCGCAGGGACGTCGCCACCCAGCCATCCACCGCCCGCTCATTACGACGATGCAATGAAATGGTCTTCGGTTGCAATTTGTTTGTGTTGTTGTTTCTCGGCCGCTTTTGTTATTGTTATGGCCCGTTTTGTTGACGTGCGAAATGGGCGCTGCTTGGTTGCTTGCTTGCTTGATGTTGTTGTTTTCGTTTTTAAGCTTGTGGAAATGATCGTGTTCGTTGGTGGTACCTATGGTACTCTCCGGTCGTCGGTTTGGTTCGTCGTTTTATTGGACTTGATGGGCCGGGACGACGGTGAGAACAAAACTCGTAAAAGTTTGCTGCAGCTTGGCTGGGCAGGGCTGTAGCTGCTTTCTGGAAGCCATTAGACGTCGTCGGGTGGTGGCTTCTTAAGGTAATTTAACTTTTCAGGAATTAATTGATACTGCTGAGTGGCACGGAATAATTCTATTAAAAACAATTGGATTCATTAGGACGGAGTTTACTACTTGTAGACTCATTGATAAGAAATTAATTGAATTTTTATACTGGACTTTTCATCGCATTAACTCAAGATAACAAAGTTTGATACATAAATGCTGTAATATCCTCCGAGCAGAAGTTGGATAGCATCCAGAAAAAAATGAATAATAAGGAAAAGTTTGCATGTCTTAAAAATAAAACAAGTCTTGTTTATCGTGGAGACTATTCGTTGTAATTTTTATTTTATACACAACTCATTTCGGGCTGCAATATGGTGAGACAACGAGGAGTTTCCAACATAGCTCTGATCCTCACAAGTTCCTACCTCATGTTCCACGGATCAGTCGATGACAAATTCCCCTAGCTAGAAGTTGTGTACTTAGGTAGTAGTGCAACATGGGGCCGGATCACAAAGTCCGAAGCCATACTGTCTCGGTCGTTAAGTCGCGTTTTTTTTTGCGACATAATGTCCAAAAGTTTGGATATGTCATAAAATCCTATGTGCCTTCTTTCCTTGGACTACATAGCGTATCTGCATATTCGGACGTAATGCCACGGAAAAATGTGCCATAAAGTCCTGGGACATTATGGCCTCGGACAGTCGGACGTTATGATACTGCGCCGTGCAACATGGGCAGTGGGCACTGTTGTCCTTCTGATTTCAGGCTAGATGAGGCCGATGATTTTCTCAGGGACACCCTTGCGCTTGAGGGCTTCCCACATGTTTCCGTGATTGAGACGGTCGAAAGATTTTTCGTAATCAATGAACACCAGGTAGAGAGACTCGTTGTACTTCAAAGGAGCCTTTGCTGTACGTTTGGGACGCTCCGTCGAATCCGCAGGTGTGTGCCGCCTTCCAGAATGTCCTCTGCCCATTGCCTCGTCGTCCCGTTCTGATCGATCCATCCAAAGGATCATCTTCAGGTTCATAACAACTGGAACCATCACCCGCATTCGTATCATCTGCGATCAATGGTTTCAAGTGCGAGGAATTGCGTCTGTATATCGCACCATTTTCTGTACGAACTGTAACGTTGCTGCCGTTTCTGTTGATCACTTTTGCTGGGCTAGGATGAAAATTCGGTGACAGTTTGTTCTCCTTTAGCTGCATCTTGACCAACACCCGATCTCCAACTTCGATATTTGATTCCTTTGCATGGACCTTCTTATCACGATACAGCTTGACCTTGAATTTTGCGGAAAGATCTCGATCCTTCACTTCTTCCGGTATTATATCTTCTTCGTTCAAATACGGAAACTTGTCCCGGAATCGTCTACCGAACATTAGCTGTGCTGGGGAAACTACGGTGATCTAATGAGGAGTGACAGTGTACATGTACAGATAGTTTTGTAGACTGTTCTCCAAGTTCTCTCCTTTGATTCGTCCAATCCTCAAAGCTTTCAATATCGAGCGGTTCTGGCGCTCCACTTCCCCGTTAGCAGCCGGCCAGTATGGGGTAGTGTGCATCAGTCTGATTCCGTTATCTACGCAGAAGTCCCTGAATTCCTGACTGCAGAAATTTGTTGCGTTATCTGTAGTCAGAATTGCTGGATGGCCGAAACGGGTAAAGATCTTCTCGAGGCACTGAATAGCCGTTGCCGATGTTGTGCACGTCATTACTTCGGCAATACAGTATCTGCTGTAGAAATCGACTAAAACGAAAATGAACTTTCCGTTTGGTAGCGGTCCCATGAAATCACAGCAAAGATGACTCCAAGGTGATGCTGGCATATCTATAAGGCGTAGAGGTTCCGGCTGGGGGCCTCTTCCAACAGCTTGGCACTCCATACATTTCTTGCACTTCAGCTCCACATCCTTGTCGATTCCCGGCCACCAGAGGGCAGCCCTCGATCTCCTCTTCATCTTGCTTGAACCTGAATGACCACTGTGAGCCAAACCGAGAACCCTTTGCCGAAGATTTATTGGAACTACGATCTTGTTGTGTCGGATAACTATTTGGTTAGCGCAGCAAAGCTCATTTAGGAATGGAAGATATGGTTTGAGCTCGTCGGTCCACTTCCCCGTGATTATTGCTTCGCGCAGCATTGTTAGTTCAGGATCTTGTTTTGAGCACGTGATCACCTCAGTCATCGTGACGCTGGTTGGTAAAGCGCTTTCCACAATAGCGCACAAATCCATGTCGCACTCACGATCACAGCTACGATCTTCACCAGCTGGTGAAACGCTTGGTTTAGATCCACTTTGGAGAAGAATTTACACCCATCGAGGTATGGCATCATATCTTCGAAGACCGGTAAAGGATGTCGCTGTGGAATGATGGCCGTGTTCGCTTTTCTCATATCAACGCATAGCCGCACACGGCGTCCACCGTCCTTCGGTGTAACGACTAAAGGTGAGGCCCAGGTTATCTTGTTGGTGATCAGCTCAATTATATCCAGATCCAAAAGATGTTTAATCTCATCGTCAACGGCTTTCTGCAAAGGAATTGGTAATCTTCGACATGGTTGCTGTACCGGGTGAACGTCACGATTGATATCGATCTTTACCAACAGATCCTTGGCTTTTCCAATCTTCGGCTCCTTCACTCCGTGATCTCCAAAACGTCCGATTTGATCCGAAGCACTCCCAAATCAATCGACGTGGTTTTGCCTAGCAGATTCGTTTCTTGTCCTTTGATTACGTACACTTCTCGATGTACTGTTGTTGCTCCGTGTGTGCTATCCGTCTTGAAAACCCCTTTCACCTCTAGTATGTGATTTCCATACGCTACTAGTTTCTTCTTTGCATCAATACTTTCACAACTAATTTTGCAACCACGGTTCTTCAGAATCTTCCACGTATACTCATCGATAACATTCACCAATGCACCAGAATCTACCAGCCATTCAAGAGAAACTCCGCCGACGTCGCATGCAATTTTCGAGTTGTATTTATCCTCTTTCACTGCTAGGATATTCCGTACATCTTCCGCTTCGGCTTTGTATCCAAAAAATTGCAAAAATGTGATACGCATCACTTTCGTCACTGTCACTTTGAACACTGTCATTGTCCTTCGGATTCAACTCTTCAACTCGCACTTTCTTCTTTTTCGTAGTGAAGCTCTTCGTTTAGCACATTTTCTTAAAGTGTCCCATTGGTCCCATTAATCCACATTTGTCGCACTTTTTCTTACGTGCAGGGCATTTCTGATCATTTGCATAGTGCTCAGAAGCCCCGCAGCAAAAACACTGTTTAAAGCTGCTTTTCACTCTGTTCACGCTTCCTGTCGATGATCCGTATCCTACAGCCTCTTGTTGGTTCAACTGGATTGTCTCCAGGACCTTTCCTTCCTCGATGATGTCTGCCAATGTCAACAACCGCTTCTTCAAAATAGCTTCCCGAAGTTCATCGCTAATACACCCGTCGAAGATTTGCTCCGTAATTCGCATCTCTAGTGCAACACCATAATCACAAACAACCCCTTGATGTCGCAGCCGTCTTGCAAATCGCGTGACATTTTCGTTTTCGTTTTGTGACGTCTTGCGAAACATTGCTCTCTCGTGGGGGATGCAGACGATGGGTTTGAAATGTCCATCCAGGATTCCCACTGCATACGTGTAGGCATCACTTCCTTGAGCTGGGGCGACATTGTGGTTCGGGTCATCATAGAAGACTTCTTGTACTTTCATTGACGGCTTTTCGGGCCCGTATGAAGTTGATCACCAATATTAACTTCTTTTCCCGATCAGCCTAGATAGCTGTGTAGTGTCGGTAGCGGTTAGTTCAACTGGCTAAGAATAGCACTACGGACCGCCTGTTCGAGTGGTAGGAATCCACTAATCAGGTGACCCCTAATTCATGGTGTTATGCGGCTTTACGCTTACCGTGCCTAGGAATGAATGGTTAGGGGGGTCTTATAAAAACCTAATCGCAAACGGAGCCTGTGGAGTACCAGGACACCCTCCACAGTATTTGCCCTTACTGTGCTAACCGGAGCAATAGCGCGGTGGACCTTGTGTTTCTCCGAGACAATCAGCTGCCCTTCTTCAATCTCATACTTGAGGCTGAATAAGGGCGGGATTATGAAGATGTTGTTAATTAGTTTAGATTTTCACCCATATGGTTTCGCATTATGCGTTTCACACAGTGTATTCTGTGCATCCTCGCCTTTGGCGCACTCAAATCGATACCGATCTGGCTTTATTGTTGCTGTTCTTTTTTGTGCTGTGATTGTTACGAGTTTAATCTTACCTAGTTTGGGTAGTGGCTACGGTTAGGATAGCTCAGATCAATCTTCAGCACAAAAGAACAGCAACGATCAATCTTTGTAAACTTATGCAAAATGGTACAGCCCAAGTGGCGTTAGTCCAAGAACCTTACTTTCGTAAGGGGAATTTCTATTTAGGAAACCTTGTGAATCCGGTTTTTGCTACTTTCAGTAAAAATAAAATGGCAAACTCACGTGTCATGCCTCGAGCATGTGTGCTTGTCAACAACGCAATCTTTGCTACACTCATCTCTGAACTAACTACCGCAGAGATGTATGTGCTATCACAATAGATGTATCTGTTGGAAACCTCAACAGGAAATACGTTTATTGTTCGGTTTATTTACCGCATGATGAACCATCCCCTACGGATGCTTTCAAGCAAGTCATTGCATACTGCACTTCAAAAGGCCTTCCGCTAATTGTTTGTAGTGATGCTAATGCTCACCACATAATCTGGGGCAGCTCAGACATCAATTTGAGAGGCTCCAGTTTGATGGAATACTTAAGTAGTACAGATCTTGGATTACTTAACATAGGCAACCGCCCAACCTTCATGGTATCTGGTAGAGAGGAAGTGTTAGACATAACGCTTTACTCTAGCAGAATTAGTCATGAGCTGACCAATTGGCATGTGTCAGATGAAGAATCTTTATCTGACCATCGTTACATCTTGTTTGAACATGTGAATGTTACTTCGCAAACTTTGCGTTTCAGGAATCCCCGGTCAACCAACTGGGATCTCTTTACCGATTTGGTTGCAGCCAAATTTCATGGATACTCACCATCAATTGACACTCCAAGTGATTTAGATGATGCCGTTGATACTACAACGGCCTTCATCATGGAAGCTTTTGAAGAAGCCTGCCATCTGCGGTCTGTGAAGACCACGAGAGGAACCCCTTGGTGGATTTCCGATCTGGCGAAGCTCAG